>NC_056575.1:21881145-22172536 GCF_018340385.1 Cyprinus carpio
TAATGAACTAATCAAGGGATCTAAGGAAAACTAAGGTGACAAGGGACTGAAAACAAGGCAGGAAACAGAAAAACATAGAAACCAGGGTTTAAACTGTGACAACTAGCATATTACCTTATTATGCATGACCATATTTTAGGTTACGTCCACACGAAGCCAGAGCTTTCCCTTCTCGTCTCCTCGTCTCTCTCCTCATCTCAAGAAACATCTGGGTCCATATGAAACCACGAAAACCGACACAAAACAATGTAGTATATATGCCAGACCAGCATTTGGTGGCGCTGTAATTAGGTATGGGCATATCGATCCTAAGTATCGATATATCGATACTGACGGGAGTAGCGAAAGGGTCGATACTCAAACAAAAAATATAGATACTAAGGTGTTTTAATTACCAGTGATTTTGTTTATTAAAAAAACAATAATAATGAGTATAAATGCATTGAACTGGACGAATAACCTTTGTTCGCAAGTAATTGTGTAGGATCGAACTATTTTCCCGCTCATCTGAACACACGCAATTGTTGCAAGACAGAAACAATCAATCACAGAGAGCGTTCACTCACGTCTGACAGTGCATGGGCTGCGATTCCCAAAAGTATCATGAGAAAGCATTAAAGCTTTTGGGAACGGCAGCCCTGAACAATGCTTATCAGAGGACAAAAAAAAAAACATATGTTTGAGTTATTTCACAATAAACAAATTTAAATCGTAGCCTACATATTTTGTGCAATTACATTTATTTAAATTGAATGTTGACAGATAATATTGATAATGTTCTATTCTGTAATGTTAATATAAATCATACACGGTCAGAATAAAAAGGTTGCATTTTAATGCGTGCAACAGCCTGTCACTGCCAGTCCCTTATGATAATGAACCAAGTGACCATAGTTCAACTGTAGTATTTGTAGATTTGAATCATGTGTACACAAAAAACACATTTGAACCATATGTAAAAAAATATATATATAACCTAATAAATTACAGTTAAGGCATATTGAATTTTAAAATGTGTTTTAAACAAAGTTAAGCATTAATCAACACACAATTCACTCTTAGTAATTGAATAATTTTCCTTATTTAAAAGTTTAGTTCAGAAGTATCGTATCGGTATCAATATCGACGATACTGCCTATAAAAATATTGGTATCGTATCGACAACAAAATAAGTGGTATCACCCATCCCTGTAATTCTGCCACAGAGATACACTAAAAATGGAGAAGACGACTTGGACTATGTGCATAAACAACAAACAAACAAACATGGAACAATACATTTATTAATCTGTGTTAATGTTAGTTAATAAAAAGACAATTGTTCAGTGTTTGGGTCATGTTTTTTGTTGCTCTTACATTACATGACGTAGAGGTGTCTGACTAGGAGCGAGACGTGGACTGATGATGTCGTCGTTTCAGAAAATATACGGATTTGCTGTCCACACGAAAATGCAAGGGTGGCGTTTTCAGATTTATCCACTCTAGGACCCGGTTTAAAAAAATATCGGTTTCACTCTCCAAAATGCTGGATACGTCTAGACCAGGGATAGGCAACTCTGGTCCTGGAGGGCCACTATCCTGCAGAGTTTAGCTTCAGCCCTCATAAAATTAGGGTTGGAGCTAAACTCTGCAGGACAGTGGCCCTCCAGGACCGAAGTTGCCTATCCCTGGTGTAGACAAAACATCTGTATTCTCTTAAGACCCGAGTGTCACGGAGACGAACCCCGTGATTCCCTCTGCTGGCCAGCAGAGGGCACCCTCACCTGAATACTGACACACACGCATCCACTCATTCATCTACCTGACTACACTACATTTCCCACAAGCCCCGTCCTTGGACTCTGATCACCATCACAAGGTGCTCATCATCAGGGCTTGTATATAAAGCTGGACTATCACTACAGCTCAACGCGAAGTCTTGATTGGCTGTGTCTGTCTTTTTCTGAGCATTATTATCTGTTTGTTTTCCTGTTGCCGATCCTGTTTGATATCCTTTTCCGTACCTTTGCTGCCTACCTACCGACCCTTGCTTGTTACTGATTTTGATTCTCTGTTCTTCCTACGTTGTTGATATTGCTGGTATTGACCATTGCCTGTACGACTACGAGTCTCTGCAATAAAAGCCTGCATATGGATCCCATGTCGAAGGAAAAATTTATTTTTTGAGAAAAAAGTTTTAGGAAAAATTTATTTTTTTCCATGTCTTTACATTGTTTAGAGCATTAAAAATGATGTAAAAATATATTTCATTCATGAGTTATGCTATGTCCTCGGTAGAGGACATCAGGACTCAATTTCTTTCAAAAAATAAAAAGACATGAATGAACATGCATAGGCAAAAAATTTTTTTTTTTTAGAATTAACTTAAATGAACAAAAGATCAACTATGTAAACACAATGATTCAATATAGCTTTTTCTTTCTGCAAAATGTGTAAAATGACCATAAACTGATTTTCTTATATACAATGTACTAACTAAATCTAATTTGCATATTAATGTGTTTTTGGGGCAAAATTTAATGAAAAAAAATAAATAAATAAGTGTAATGTAGTCAATAACTTACAAGATTTTCATAAATAAAATATAATATTTCATAGAATATTGAAATATAGTTTCTTTCCCTGTTCGTTTTTTATGTCTCCCAAAATGCGTAATAAACATGCTTTTAGTCCCGGTGTCCTCATATGAGAACATGTATGAAATCAACATCCTGTTTCATAACAAAGTAATATTTTGATTTGAAACCCCATTACATTTTCCTGAGATGTTGATTTATGGCACACAGTTTGAAAAACAGACAAATTTAAATTATAAATATAGCTGCAAGCAGTGATACCGGGGCCAAGCCCTGAAGGGCTCTAGCCGAGAACAGAGCGGGAGGAAGAAAAACGGCAGAAATAGAACGTACGTCAGGACAACAGATCGGTTCAAAAGTAGAGAAGTTTGAAATTGAACAGAACTTCAGATGAGAAGGACCAAAAAACAAGTGGAACACACATGTAAAATCCAACATCTGGAACAGAAGCAACATTACCCTTGCCAGATTCGAACCCACGACCTTAGTGGTTCAGAAACAGCAGCTTAGCCAAGTGCACCACTCAGGCAATGCATGTGAAACAGATTGCAGAGGAGAGGTTAAGGTGTGAGAATTAGGTCAAAAGTCAAAATAGAGGTTCAGATGTGAATGAAGACAAACACATTTCTGATTCAATATAAAAAGACAATGAAAATTCAACGTCTGGAACAGAAGCAACTTTATCCACCTGGGATTCGAACCCTTGACCTCAGAGGCTCCAAACCAGTGACTTAGCAGAGTGCGCCACTCAATCAAAGCACATCTGGCATGCTGCAGAAGAGATGTTAAGGTGTGAGAATGAGGTCAAAGGTTGAAATTGAACACGAGGTTCAGATGAAAATATACAAACACATTTCTGCTTCAAAAAGAACATTTGAAAATCCAAATTCTGGAAAAGAAACAACATTAACCACCCTGGATTCAGACCCATGACCCATGACCTTAGCAGAATGCACCACTCAGTAAATGCACATGCAGTAGCTATAAAAAAGATAATTTAAGGTATGAGAATGATCTCAAGTTCGAAATTGAACAGAACTTCAGATGAGAATGAACAAAAATGTTAGTTAAGTTATTTTGCATTTTAAGCAGCGCAATATGCAAAGTTAAAATACCTGTAAAATTTGACTAAAACTCCTTAAAAAAAACATGGCATACCCAAAGTAAATTCCACATTCTACAAACATATCTCACAACCCAACAAAATACCTCACCATACATCATCCTATATACACCCATATAGAACAATATGCCAAACTCTCCTAACACTCAACCCAAACTGCTGGCAGAACATTGGAGCTGTATCAGGTTAATGGTAATGCAGTTTATGATTAACTTGAAGAGTCATATTAAATATATATATAGGCATGGTCAAACGGCAAGAGTTATTTCTTGGGAGTTTCAAATTTGTTCATTTTTGCAATAAATTTGCAAAATGTCAATTGATTTGTAAACATGCCAAACTATAGGTGGCATTGCATGTAGTCTTTCATGACATGCTCTTGATCTCTACCTCATCTTGTGCTGCCATGTTAAATTTAGAAGATATTGGAACTGTCTTAAATGGGGTACAAGTGGTTTTTACAAGCCTGACAAAATTCCTGTCTTTTCCCCAAGTCAAGACACATAACCTTGTTGCCATAGTGTATAGACTTCTGGTAGTTTCTTCAGATGTCTTACCTATTAAAGCTTTTCTTTTAACTGAAAGACATCTATAACCATTTTTAGTAGCACTTTAATGAATGCAACAAGAGAGTGAAGCATTGAAATGTTTCTTTATTCACAGTAGTCAGAAATAGAACACAGGTCCCAATAGTCAAAGACTGGAAAAGCTGAATGATTACATAACTTGTAGCTTCAATATTTACAGAAAGTACTTAAAACAGTGAGTGAAAAAAAAAGCTACTTAAATGCTCACTGGGCTGAAATTTAAACAAAGAACAGCTGTTGCCATTTAAAAACATAATACATTACTTATTTGGGGTATCTGGGGAAGTTGGCCTGTTTGCTTTCGGCTGACTGTCCATAGGAGACTCAGCCATAAAAAGGTCGAGTTCAGCTAGGTCATTTGGAGGAGCAGATTGTGTAGATGGTGAGAAGTGTATGAGAGGAGTGCTTGGTTGCGGGGTGTCTGGATGTGATTGTTCCAGATATGCCAGGTGGGTGATGTAATGGTTGTGTATGGTCATTTTCATTGTGGGGAGGTCTAAAAGGGAGTCCATTATGGTGTCTGTCGTGGCGGTTTTTGAAATTTGAATTGTGGATCTGAGAATGTTGTTTTCAGTGTTGACTGATTTGATGTCATCAGATGTTGTTGTTCTTATTTTAAATTTAGCATGTGTGTGTAGTGTAATGGTGTCAGATTTGTAAAATGTGTCACATTTGTCACAGAGGACTCCAGTGCAGGATAGTGCCATGTGATTTAGTTTGTGCTTAAGTGGACAAAGGTAAATGATGCCGACTTTGGCGCCAATGATGTTGCCGGTTACGTGTTCCGATGTGGTTGGCTGAAGTGGAAATGTGGGGTCAGTGCATGTTGTGGCTGAAAATGTGGTGTCTTGTGGTTGACAGGATTTTTGTACCTCTGAAGACACGTAGTTACACATTGGTGATGTAGAACCAAGAGTCCAGCTGGAGGTTGTGTTGTACTCCCCAGACTGTAAGCTCCATGATTCCAGTGGTGTCCGCTATGGTGTAGATGGCTTTTTCCAGGAAAAGATCCTGACGAAAGGCATGACCTTCACTTTCCATCTGGATTATTTTGACGGTGATATTAACCTGCAGAACATGAACAATATGAATTAGTGTCTCATGGTATATTTTTAGTTGCATTACTTTCAAAGCCCACTTTATATATTCTAGTAACTAAGTAACTTTGCAACAAGGTGTCAGCCAACTCTTAGAGGAGGAGACTTGATCAGGGTTAAAGTAACAAGTTGACTTGTAAAAGTTGTATGTTAGCTGAAGGAGCACCATAAACTTAAGTTATTGGGTCAACGGTCTAATACAGCTACTAGTACCTGATATTTAATTATGAATTCAGTTCCTGGATCTGCAGAATGAGCAGAGGTGTAAAGAGCATAGTAAACCTGCTTGTTAACCAAGCTACCAGCATTTTCTTGAAGTGTTTAGTATAGACTGAATGATTGATAAAACTAATGTTTTAAAATTCTCCCCTCTCCCCACCACTAGTACTTACTCTGTGGTATTCCATGTCCATTTCCAGAATTTGGCTTATTGTTTGGTTCTTGAACTGTTGCCATTATGGTGGGGTTGTAGGAGTAATCTACTGCACTCAAGCAACACCATTTGGACTGGTGTGTGAACATTATGTCCATTTCACCTTCTCTTTTCTTGATGGCTGGACAACCACATTATTAAGCTGGACAGGGCATCTAAAACATGACAAAGAAAAATAAAAAAATAAGACCTTAGAAAAACAAATTTTGGTTTTGATACATGCATTGGTTTGGAAAATTTTGCTTGCCGACTAGAAACATGTAACAGCATTTTCAGGTTTTTCAACTTCAAAGTGTCATTCTAAGTCTGTACAGTATGGTATCAAAATTGTAAAATTCCTGGGACAGTACCTTTTTCCTGTACAGATTCAAAGTATTAAAAGGAGAGACAAAAAAAAAAAAAAAAACACACACACCACATACATAAGTATTTGTAAGAATGAAAACTAAAGTTTACCAGTCTATCAAGATTGAGATACTTTGAAGGAGTTTTGCAACAACGCCACAAAGTGTGTAAACTTGTGGTGTTCAAGGTGGAGCTCCATTCTAAGTATTGTCCTTTCACCCCATGTCGTAAAGGTGTGATGTTGTGAACATAGCCGGTGACTGACTGGTTGAGATTGGGCATTTGAAGTACTTGCCATATCTATATAAAATTTAAGACGGGACCTATGCTGCGTCTGAAATCACGTACTATGTGAGTAGGTACTACATTTAAATTAGAACATACTTCACGACCGTTAAAAAATGTATGTTCTATATAGTATGAATACGGGTGATATGAATGGAGTCCGGACATACTACATGCGCCATATTGGAAATGTCACGTGACATACGCTATCATAACCGCGAAAATTTAAAGAGCCCATTCCACTGACTGCACCAACTGCGAGCGATGTTTTTAGTTCTGCTTTCTGCCTTCATCGGCGTTTTTACGTCGTTCGAGCTCACAGTCCAGAGGAGACGTCGGTCCCAGCTACTCGCAGATCACGCCTTCGTCGAGAGCTTTTACGGAATTTCTCAATAACGTAAGTATCATCATTTATTTAGCTAATAATTTTACCTCAGAAAAACACACAACCCTGTGAACGATGACAGATGTTGATTTTTGGCAAGGATTAAAGTAATTTATTTACTTGTGCTATTATCATCGATGAATAAACATGAATGAATCAATAGAGTTAACGTTACATATGTAACTTATGTGTGTATCTTTATTGATTCATTCATTGTTCAATTTTAATAGCAATTTTAAATTTTTTTTAATGGCAATAGCTCTTTTTCATTAACATTAGTGAAATAACTGAACTTAAATATACAAGCTTGATCAATTTAATTATTTTTTTGTCAAAAAATTTATTTTAATTTTTAATATTTTAATAATTTCTCCTATAATTCTAGGAGAAAATTGCAATTGACACTTAGAGGCTTTTACATCTGATGTCTTCATTATATTTATAATATATATAATATATATATAATATATACACACATACATATATTCAAATACATCATGCATAAGAAATGGATCGTATACATATAAATACAGACATACTATATTTATAAATAAGCCAACACAAGAAACAAGTATCTTGTTAATTAAAATTGTATTCTAAAATAAAACTATATACATGTTTACAGATTGTGAGCCCTACAATCTACTGCCACCTGAATGCTGCTGTGCCAATTCTTCGGCTGTATTTTGAAGATGGAGCTGACCTCCGCCCCAAACTCCGACTTTCACGGCAGTCCATCCAATCCTTGATTGCTGCAGTGAAACCTGAATGCGACCATGGCTGGGAAAAGGACGTTGAGGTGCTGGTGTTCCTTTACTGGCTGGCCCATGCAGCATCATACCGGGTAGTGTCACTCACCTTTGACATCCCGAAGTCTACTGTGCACGACATTGTGCACAGAATGAGCAAGGCAGTCATCGGGATTTTGAGGCAACTCATCGCTTTCCCCAGTGCGGATGACCTGGAGGCGGTGGGAGCAGGTTTTGCCCAGCTGGCAGGGTCTCCAGCTTTCAGAGTAGTAGCTGGTGCTATAGATGGCTGTCACATCCACATTAAACCACCAGCAAGTGATGTGCAGTGCTACTTTAACTGGAAGCTCTTTAATTCTGTACAGCTGCAGGCCATCACTGACCACCAGGGGAAGTTCCTCGACATTTTTTGTGGGGTATCCTGGGGTCTGTGCACGATGCCAGGGTGCTGAAGAACAGCCCTGTGTACACTGGCCACCTGTTTCCACCTGCAGGAAAATGCATCCTTGGAGATGGTGGGTATCCTTGCCTGAGTGCGCCCATCTGCCTCATGACGCCATACAGAGAGCCTGTACAGAATGCTGTACAGGCTCGCTACAACAGGAAGCATTCTCGTGCACGGAACATCGTCGAGAGGGCCTTCGGGATGCTGAAAACACGCTGGCGTTCCATTTTTTTTCAAGGCACTGGAAGTCAGCCCTGCTTTTGTGCCAGATGTCATAGCATGCTGTACGGTGCTCCACAACCTCTGTCTTAGTAATGGGGGACATAGTTGATCCAGAAGTTGCGGAGGATGACGATGGCCCACCTGAACCCTGCAACACAGAAGCCAGCGCAGGAGAGAGCATGTGCGGGACAATTTAGCTGCAGCGGTGTCTGGCACCTGGCAACTGTGTGCCTGCTCTTCATGAGCACGATTACCTGTAGGACACTTAACACAGGTTAAAATCAGTTCTTGTTCTTAGATTGACAGTGTTCCAGCTTGTCTATGTTAGTTATTATGTAAATAGTTAGGTGTGTGTGTGTGGGCACAGCCCACAGGGTGCTGTGATGCGTACAGTGCAGTAGTAGTAGTTAGAGAGGTGCATGGCCATCTGTGTGCATCCCTCTGTCTTACAGCTCACTGCCGCTGGACAAAGCCTCTCCATCACCAAGACTCCTGTCGGGCCTCCTCGCGGCTGCACATGGTAACTGGGGATATTGCAGACCCAGGCTAATCGACAGGGGATCTGGGAGATACAGTGGTCCCTAGAGGTGACACCCACCAACCACTGGCACACTGCCTTAGGCTGTGTGTGAATTTGTATACCAAATCTTTAACATTCTAACTACATATCACATACTTGAGCTTAATTACAAATTATTTACTTCAAATCTAAATCCAAAATTACCCAAGGTGTAAAGTCCTCATCTTGTACACATGCTTTGAAAGGAACATATATTGAGTTATTTTAAAGCGATGCCCTACAAATGACATTGCTAGTATCAAAGTCCCTTTAGATCTTTAAGAAACCTGTGAAAATTACCTTACCTGAAGCTGCTGAAGTTAATTTTCTTTCCTCATCATGACACTATAATAAAAATGTTCTTAATACTTTTCCTTTTGGTGGTGCTTTAAGCTCTATTATAGTACTTTATGCCAAAATTATGTGATTTTGTTTTAAGCTTTGTATTCTGTATCCGTTTAAAAGTTAAATACACAAAAATAAAACAAATACATTTTACCGGTGTCTGAAGTGTGTGGGCATTTCTCTACAGTGCGGCACTTGTTTCAAAAACCATCTGGAATCTGCTACAAAATACAAAAAAAATAAAAAAATATTAATTACTCAATGCCACATATTAAGCACTTTACAACTGACAATCTAGCTACTGCAAATCCCTGGGAATTAAGTGTTTTGTAATAAAACTTGCAAAACCAGCATGACACAACTTACTAACAAATAAATGAAAGAGAGTGTGTATCAATTGATTCCTTTATTTTTTTGCAATTATTTCTAACAGCTGAAGAAATCTTTCCTCTCTCTCTTTTGTCTCCCTTTCTCTCTCTCTCACTTCTCTGTCTCTTCTTTCTTCTCTTTCTCTGGCCTCCTGTTCTAGTCTCTTCTCATGCTCTCGTCGCTCTTTTTCTTTTCTTTCCTCCTTTTCCTCCATCTCTCTCCATCGCCTCTCCTCCCTTTCAATGGCATCTCTTTCAGCTTCCCTCTCCTCCATCTCTCGGATCAGCTCCTCAAAATCTTTCCTTTTCCTCCCTACTCTTTCACGCTCTAACCTCACTGAGGATGGAGAGGTAACAGCAACATCCGGGCCAGATGAGGCAATAAGGGTGGGTGGTGTGATGGAGGGTCTGCCCCCTATTGCCTCATCCATGGCAGAATACCATTTCCAGGATGCTGCTGTAACCCCCCATTCCTCAGTGCTCACCCCAGTCTGTGGACATTTCAGATCCTACAAATATTTGAAAACAGAATATCAAGACAGTCAATTACATTGTAAAAACATATGATTTGTTAAATGATCGCATTACAGGGCCAAACATGAGCATGATTCAATCATGACAGAATTCTCATTTTAAGGGTGAACTACAATAATAATAAAAAAAATCTTACTTTATATTTTTGTTTAAAGTTCTCCCATTTTTTTTTTTATCTGAAGAGCAGACATTTTGCCCTCCAGCCTCTGCTCTGTGATAAAAACTCTGCAATAAATGCACAGAAATCAAGCATAAAAGGAATTTAGTAAGAGCTTGAGTAGAAATTTTAACATCTACAACTAACTTACCATTGAATCTACACTAGAATAAATTAACATATTACATTTGTCTTGTATAACGTTACTTACTCAAAACCCTTAATTGCAGCATTTCTCTTTCCAGTGAAGAGGGCTTCATTAGCCACTCTCCACTGTATTAGAGCACGGGTGTGTTCATCAGTCCCTGCAAAATCAGCACAGACGTGATGAACCATGGTCAATCTATTAATGTTACATGGAAAAGCTGAGGTAACTTGTTAACAGTTGTTAACAGCAGCTTGCTATGTAACCAACAAATAGTGCATAATATCAACACTGGTAAAGGAGAAATAAAAACGTTTTAGTTTACTGCAGTTTTGTAACCATCTCATTAAACTGCTAAACAACGAACGTCTTTGTTTAAAGAAAACAGTGTTAGTTAGATGATTTACATTAGCCCGGACTATTCCGTAATAATAATGATAAAACTATATTTTTTCTGAATTGGCTGGAAAAGGACACCCTCAATTTACATTTTTTAAACTTTTAACAAGATAACCGTTTACTTATATGATGTTAAACAAATACAATTTAACCACAAAAAAAAACAAAAATTGTTTTATAAAGAACTTACACTTGAATAGAGCCGCGTCTCCGCTTTCCGCCATTTTCAAAAATAACGACGACAAATCCTCCCCCGAGGCATCATGGGATAGTAAAGTGTCCACCGTATGCGCACTTCGGAATCTCGCCGGAAGTAGTAGGTCATCCGGGTACTTTTCGCCTACTGTTTTTCGAATTCTATGATTTCGGACATACTACTCTGCTCGCGTACTGTTTTTCGCATACTATATAGTAGGGAAGTATTCGATTTCGGACGCAGCGCTAGAATTATTACAAATAGAGCTTAAGAAACTGACAACATATTTTACACATAAATAAATTCTTATCGTTTTCTTATCTTCAGCAAGCTTCACTATTGTTGATACACAGTGTGCTCAAATTTGAACCACATAAAATAGCTTTTTTGTAATTGTGCAGCTTAATTGAGTAATGAGGAAATTGTTAATGAGCTCGTTAGTTTATTGTGTTCACATGATAATGACAGGTTCACATGATTTGTTATTATTAACTTGTTTGTATACTTTTATATATCATTTTCGAAACAGTCACTGACAAATAATGCTGTTTTTTTTATTATTTTAATCTTCTTTAATCTTAATCTTTTGTGTACATTGTTCAGTTGGTTAGTAGTTCATGAACATTAGCATAATAATAAAGCAAAATAATGCAAAACCTTTCCAAGAACATGAAATTGACTCTGAAACAAAATATATTTTATAATAAGAAATATATTTAAATAGTTTGCTTATATATTGATTTTCATGGTTTAATATATTTCTGAGAATATAAGCACATACCTACATCAGTGAAGTGAAACGTGTTGGTGGTGTTTGTGTATTGATTATTTCTTATTTGTTTTGATTGGGGATATTTTGCTGAAATATTTTAAAAACATATTTTGTTTGTTGTTTGTAATGACCATGTGGTCAAAATGGCTACTCCTTTGAAGTGTTTTTTCATTGTACTCATTAGATACAGTTTTCTCATTATGCTAGTGTATTGTTTGATATGTAATGTAATGTAATGTAATGTAATTCTAGAGCTTATTGAAAGGTAATTTAATGTTCAATGTTAGGGATTTTTCTGTCTCTGGGGCTCTAGTCCTGGTCTCCGCTGTCTTTCAGGGCTCCAGAGGTCCTTTCTAGGTGCTAATCCACCATCTGGGCTGGTTACATACTGGATCCGGGTGACTGCAGTGACCCTCTGACTTGGATACAGACTGGATCTGGTGGCTACGGTGACCTCGGAATAAGAGAGAAAAACAGACTAATATGAGCGTAGATGCCATTCTTCTAATGATGTAGCAAGTACATCGGGTGTTATGGGAAGTGTTCCCGGCTCCGGTTTACCTAATTAATGCAGCCTAAAATTCTTTTAAGGATTTGGATATTAGAAGTGTATTAGTATGTTATGTGTAAGCCAGGTTAAAGAGATGGGTCTTTAATCTAGATTTAAACTGCAAGAGTGTGTCTGCCTCCCGAACAATGTTAGGTAGGTTATTCCAGAGTTTGGGCGCTAAATAGGAGAAGGATCTGCCGCCCGTAGTTGACTTTGATATTCTAGGTATTATCAAATTTTACCAGTGAACCATCACATATAGCTTGGGGAATATCACCAGCTGGTGCAGGAGCTGCGGCTGGATGGCGCCAGGTTCCAGCGATATTTCAGGCTGGATAGAGACCAGTTTGACAACCTGCTGTCAAAAGTGGGGCCGTGAATTGGGAGGTAGGACACCAGTTATCGGCGCGCAATTGAGCCGGCTGAGTGCCTCGCAATTTGTCTATGGTGAGTTCATTATTTATTTTTTTCTTTATGAGTTTACATTTTGTTTTGTAATTTATATGGGTTGGAAATTCATTTCATAGGTTGTTACATGGCTATTTATCAGTTTGTAATATAGTCTAATGCTGTATTTTTTGCAGTTGTGGACGAGGTATTAAGATCTTTTACTTAATGTATAAAGTACTAATACCAATACCACTGTAAAAATTACTCCGATACAAGTAAAAGTCCTGCATTGAAAATGTTATTTAAGTATAATCCAAGGAAAATTATTTTAAAGGTTTAAAAGTGAACTGGGACTATGATACTATTATACATAATATCATTGTATTATTATTACTAATTAATTATAAAAAAAGAATTATTTTACAGTTGGATTAGGAAAATTAATTTTGTTGAAAAAAAAAAAAATAAATTTTAAAACAATATTTCCCCTCTGAAAATGCAGTTGAGTAGAAGTAGAATAGAGAAAGGGGATGAAAAAAAAATTGCTCAAGGAAAGTACAAGTACCTCAAATTTGTACACAAGTAGGGCTATGGTACTTAAGTAAATGTTCTTCTGTTCACCACAGATTTTTTGTTTGTTCATTTTGCCTAAGTAATTAGTTGATGTTTTTGCAGATTCTTGGCCACTGGAGACTCCTACCGCACCATAGCTTTCAGCTATCGTGTGGGAGTGAGCACCGTAGCAGGGATTGTTGGAGAGGTCGCCAGGGCAATATGGGATGCCTTGGTGCAGGAGGTCATGCCAGTCCCCACCACTGAGGACTGGCGAAGCATCGCCACTGACTTCCTCCATCGGTGGAACTTCCCCAACTGTCTTGGGTCCATCGATGGAAAACATGTTGTGATCAAGGCCCCTGACAACTCAGGGTCCCTGTTCTTCAACTACAAGGGGACTTACTCAGTTGTGCTCCTGGCAGTGGTAGATGCCCAGTACTGCTTCCGGGTAGTCGATGTGGGCAGCTACGGGAGGACAAGTGATGGCGGTGCGCTGGCTAACTCCACTTTCGGCCAGGCATTACGAGATGGGACCCTTAGCCTGCCACAAGATGCTCTGTTGCCAAGTATGTACAGAGGAGTCACTGAGATCAGCCCTGCCAACGTGGATGCCCTGTGTGAAGGCTACCTGTGTCCTGCACAACTTCCTGTAACATCGGATATGCTAACAAACCCAGACTCGTTATCTAAAATATTCAAGTTTTTGAGACCAATCCGTGGAACGCCACCATATTGGCAGTTTACTCAAAAAGACCTTTTTGCACTTGTAAGACAGCTAGGTATTCCGACTTTCTTTGCATCCTTTAGTTCTGCCGGATCTCAGATGGCCTGAAATTATTAGTACCATAATAAAACAAGAAGGGAAAAATCTGAAAGCAGATGAACTTGACTGGTCTGAAAAATGTGGACTGATTAGACGAAACCCAGTGACTGCAGCAAGAATGTTTGATCATAGATGGCATTGTTTTCTGAGAGATGTAATCATGTCTTCAGCTCAACTGATTGGGAAGATAGTAGATTACTTTTATCGTGTAGAGTTTCAACAGCGTGGATCTCCTTATGTTCATTGTCTGTTTTGGGTTGAAAATGCACCAAAGTTAAATGAAGATGCTGAAGAAAATGATGGTTTGGTTGCTAGTTTCATTGATCGTACATCACTTGTGAGACCCCAAGAGAGGATGAAACTGAACTGTTTGAGACAGTCAATTGTGTTCAGAAGCACAGTGTTAGACATTCAAAGACGTGTCGTAGAAAAAAGACAGTTTGCAGATTTAATTTTCCATGACCCCCATCTAGCCGTACCTTTATTACAAGAGGTGGTAGTCAAGACGATTTGAAAAGCAGTGATGGAAAAGATACTGCAAGTACAATTTTAGAAAAAGTCAAAAAGGCTTTAACGGCTTCTGATATGAATTATGATTCAACAGATGCATTTTTTGAGTCCATTGGAATTAACCCAGCTCTCTTCGAGAAAGTGTAAACACAGTGTTTCAAAAAGAAAACCGTTGTCCTGAAAAGAAGTCCAAAAGACGTCTGGGTGAACCAGTATAATAAACATTTACTGCGTGCCTGGCAAGGCAACATGGATATCCAGTATGTCACTGATGCATACTCCATAGTAGTTTACAATATTAGTTACATCACAAAAGCAGAACAAGAAATGGGTTTGTTGCTGCAACGTGTGCAAAATGAAGCCATGAATGGAAATCTTGAAGCGAGATCATCACTGAAAATGCTTGGTAGTGTATCTTCACAACAGAAGTTTCTGCTCAAGAGGCTGTGTATCGTCTGAAGTATGCACTTGAAGGAATGTTCTAGTAAAGTCCAGTTTATTCCCAATTTGGATTGAATCCTGTAAATATGAGTTTTGCCCTCTTTGTGTCATCAAAAACAAAGTTGATCAGTCTGGTGAAGAAACTAGTTTTGGATGACTAGTCTGGTTGACAGATACAAGAATAGGCCGAACACGGAGGAGTTTGAGATTCAATGTCTTGCAAGTTTTTGCTCTGAAAACAGAATGTTGTTGTAACACAATAAAAACTCCATAATTATGGGAAGAAGGAGGCGGGAACCGACGGACACTCAAATAAAGCTTTAATTACAAAATAAACACAAAACAGCGCGACAAACAAAAACCAAACACAAAAATAAAACCCAGCCTGGTCCTCTCTCGTCCTTCACTGTCATTGCTCCTCTTTTGTATCCTTCCAATCTCCTCCGTGGGACTCGAGACCGGTGAGTGGAGCAGGTGTCGCTCATTTCCCAATCACTCCACTGGCCTCGCTCCGTTCCCAAGGCTCTCGGCCCCGCCCCACTCCTCACATATACCCCCATCGCCCCTCGCAGGCCGGGGGGTACTCCCGAGACTGCGCTCTACTCCCCCCCCCTCCCTCCGGGGGGGGACCGCTCACGGTGTCCTGCGGGGACCTGGGGGTTAGGACAGACGAGGCGAGAGAGAAAAGGAGATGGAAGGATGAGGAGTGACAGAGACGAGAGAAGGGAGAGAGGAGAAAAAAAATTCCGGTTCCCAGACACGCTGCTGCTCGGCCCTCACACCAGCTGGGTGAACTCTTCCGCGGTGCCTGGCGGCAGCACTGGATGGCCCTCGGGGAACGGCATGACACTCCTCCACCGCCCCGGTGGACGGCGACGGCTACTCCGCTTTCGGGCAGCCGGCAGGAGTCCCCCGTTCCCTGCTTCTCCCCATTCTGGCGGATGGCAGCAGGCTCCGGCCACCTGGCGTACAGCGGCAACTCCTCCACTCCCTCACGGATGGCAGCCATCCCTCCACATCCGTCCGTTCGTCGGTTCCCGCCTCCTTCGTCCATCCCCGGCAACTCACTCCAGGCCACCGCCTCGAGCGTCCACGGTGCCAGACTGCTACGCCCTGCTCGATGGAACCGCGGATTCACCCCAGTGGCAAGGGATCTTCGGAAGCGCGTCCCTCCTTCCTCCCGGGTTTCAGCACCAGTGTAACAATATAAAACTCCATAATTACGGGAAGGAGGCGGGAACCGACGAACACTCAAATAAAACTTTAATTACAAAATAAACCCAAAACAGCGTGACAGCCCCTCAAGGGCGACTGCCGCAAAAAAAACAAAAACCAAGCACAAAATAAAACCCAGGCCTGGTCCTCTCTCGTCGTCGCTCCTCTTTTTTTATCCTTCCGATCTCCTCCGTGGGACTCGACACCAGTGAGTGGAGCAGGTGTCGCTCATCTCCCAATCACTCCACCGGCCTCGCTCCGTTCCCACGGCTCTCGGCCCCGCCCCACTCGTCACAGTTGTCAAAATCAGCTTCTTCACAAAAAAAGTCTTCAGAAGACAAGGTGATTAAGCTTAACAACGACTGGTTATATGATGAAGAGAACTCGAACTGAACCTGCTGTTGTTAGATATCTGAGATTTTCTCCCAAAAAAAGATCCTGAAAAGTACTTTCATTCATTGTTGCAACTTTTCTTGCCACATTACGAAGATTGTCAGCTCAAGCCTGAGAGTTTTACCACTTATGAGGAATTCTATAACAATGGTGCTATGAAATGTGGAAGAGATGTGACCCAACTCAAGTGTATTGTTGATGCCAATCTAGCACTGTTTGAAAAGGAAAGTGGCAAAATCGATCAAGCTCAACAGCTTTTGGAGCAAGGTGTTGATTTGGGAGATGCTTGGGCTGCATTATGTCCTGAAACAGAAAAGGAACGTCATGAATGCATAGAACTAAGGAAGACTAATACAATTCTTGATGAAGATGATTCTGAGTGTTCTATTCCAGATCTTGTAGTGAACCCTAGAACTCCATACAGTACTGAAACCAACCATGCTGGAATGTCTAGAGAAGGGGCATTATGTTTACTGCGATCATTAAATGCACAACAATCTGCAATCTTTTACAAAGTGTGGAAATTGTGTTTAGAGAAACTTCTTGGAGAAAACCCTGAACCATTTCACTTGTTTGTCACTGGTGGAGTAGGCACAGGGAAAAGTCATTTAATCAAAGCAATCTACCATGAATCTTCCAGACTTTTATATCTCAGCTGTCCGAAAACCCTGATGATAGAATTGTGATTTTAACTGCGTCAACTGGAGTGGCAAGTTTTCTAATTGGTGCCTCTACAACCCATAATACCTTTTCAATAGGTGCCAATGTCAAACTGCCATATCAGCCGCTAAGTGATGACAAGATCAATTCACTGCGTGCAAAACTTGGAGGTTTGCAGATTCTTATCATTGATGAGGTGTCTATGGTTGACCATCACCTTTTGTCTTATGTTCATGGGAGATTGAGACAAATTAAGCAAACTGGTGACTACTCCATTTTTGGAAGAGTCAGTTTGGTCTGTGTTGGTATTTTTACCAGCTACCGCCTGTCAAGGGAATTCCCCTGTATGTTGATCCAAAAGGAGTGAATCTTTGGGATAACAACTTTTGAAATTGCTGAACTAACACAAGTTGTCAGGCAACAAGATGCATCTTTTGCTGAAATGTTAAATCGTAAAAAATATAACATAAAAAATATGTTAAGTTCATAAAAAGAATGAAACTCTAAGCCCAAATGACATAAACATGTTGAAGCAAGGTGAAACTGGTGAAGAATGTGATTCTATTTATCATATATTTCCTACAAATGCTCAGGTTGATGAGTACAATATTCAGAAACTTAGTGAGTGTTGTCCTAAGGCAATCACTATTCATGCTAGAGACTTTGCTAGAAATCCAGAAACTGGAAGAATGGAACCAAAAGTTGGATTTCATGCAAAAGTTTTCAACTCCTGTTTGGACAAATGTGTTTCCTTGGGTGTTGGAGCCAGAGTAATGCTAAGGAAAAATGTTGATGTTTCTGATGGACTTGTCAATGGAGCCTTTGGCACAGTTGTCCACATAAGCAGAAAACAAAGACGTGATGATGATGATGACTTCCCATCAGCTATTCATGTTCAGAATTTGATAATCCAAATGTTGGGTAAAGTTCAGAGATCAAAGCAACGACAGAAATATTCCCCAAATTCTACTGTTATTGAAGTGGAAGAAGATCAAGTCACAAACGATGGTGGTTTAAGACGTCAGTTTCCACTTAAATTAGCATGGGCATGCACCATTCATAAAGTGCAAGGACTCACAGTAGATAAAGTGGTCATCTCACTTGACTAGGTGTTTTCTCCGGGACAAGCATATGTTGCACTGAGTCGTGTGAGAACCCTTGATGGACTAATAATTAATAACTTCAAAGACTCTGTCATATATTGTAATGAGAAAAATTGACTCTGCTATGAAAAACATGCCCCGATTTGCATTAGAAAATTACAGTTTTGTAAAGACACCTGGAGTGTTTTACAATTGCTCTTCATAATGTACAAAGTCTTCGAGCTCATGTTCAAGATATTCAAGTTCACAGACAGATAATGAATGCAGATTGTATTTGTTTAACTGAAACCTGGCTAAAAGTTGAAGACCAAGTACAGATTCCAGGATTTGTTTTTAAGAACAATTGAAGAGCTGAATGTTATGACAACAGTACTCCACTTTTCACTGATTTAAAACTACAAAGAGGAGGTTGGAGTTGGACTATTCTGTTGTGAAAGCATTCATTTTAATGTCATCATTCCAGAACCTTGCAACTTGGAATGTCTATACTTTGCAGTTCCACACATACGTTTGAATGCTGCTTTGCTGTACAGACCTAATTCATATCCACTTAACCTGTTATGACAAAACATGTTGCATGTTATTTATGAGCTGGAGGAAACATTCAGGAAAGAAAGTGATTATGGGAGACTTCAATGAGGACATGTTTACATCATCTACAATTGGTACATTAATGGAACTACATGGAGAGACAGCCAACGTGCAAGATCCTACAACTGAGAAAGGTACATTGATTGATCATGTCTATGTTAAAGATGCAGAAAATGTTTCAGTTGAAATTGTGCAAGTGTATTACAGTTACCACCAAGCAGTACTCATTTCATTGAGGTAATAATTCATATGTGTGACATATATTGAAATCAGTATAACCGCATTATCTTTTCTTTTTTCTGTGTCCTTACTATGCAATGTTCATCCTGAGCTTCCAACTGGCATATAACTGCAGAACAAGTGTACAACTGGAGACGGTATGTTCAAAGACTATCTCTATCTAAATGAATAACTCCTATAATGATCCATCAGTTAAATCAGTTGAATCTGTTCAGATGTTCCATGTTATGAATGAAGTTCTATCTGAAGGTAATCCATTTTATCTATGCAACACACTGAAATGAGAATTGTATCACTGTATTATCTGTTCTGTTTTTGTGTCCATACCATGTGAGCACTATCCTGACATTCCAAGATGGTCAGAGTCCGGTCGATCCAGCCTCGAATTCAAACAAGTGATGATCATTCACAATCCTACATCTCCCATAATTGCTCTTCTTTCTTGAGCTAGTAAGCTTCATCCCGCCATGGTAACTGTAGTATTTAATTTGTATTCATCTTAATGCTTTAGATTTTTTTTTTTAATTCTGCTTAAATTTTCTTAATTTTAAGAGATTATTATAGTTTTTAACTGACATTTTATCCTTAATCTAATTTCAGTCATATTCTAAGCCATCCAAACAATAATGGATGCTTCCAAACATCATAGGAAGCATCCACAAAGACTGCCTGCATCCATCCATTTGTCTCCTAATATCACAATTAAGTCAATAGAACAACACAAAAATGGTAAGTAGACTGAGTTGTGCATGATTACACAAGCAGAATAAAGGCATGGTTAAATTCATCAACTATATGCAAGCAAATCTGCAAGTCATCTTTTCAGACGTATGAAATGCACTAAAGTCAGAATTTCTCCCATACAAGAGATTCAATACTCCACCCAACACATAATTCTATACCTCGAACTGACTAATTTCTTCAAGCACTGTTCCACCTTATAGCAATACATTTTCAGGTTTGTGCATCAAATCTCAATATCTATTGTCCACTACTATCAAAAGGTGAGTGTAGGGATGGTACATCTATTAGTTGCAAAATGTTTCAGTTGTGTAAACCCTTTATCAGGTAGTTAATGTTCCATGAATGCCATTTTCAGATTTCTGCAATACGCTACACTTCAAACTTCCTCCTTATCTTATATTTGATAACCTGTTTTTATGAAGTTGCACAAAACCGATAAAAAGGTAAATTTAATTGTGTAATCTGTGCAAAACTTGAACTGATTCCATGTATGTATTTTCAGATTTCTGCAATATGCTACATTTCAAACTTCCCTCTCCATTATGATTCTCTGCTCCATGATCTTTTTTTATGAAGCAGCACAAAACTGATAAGGTAAATTAAATTCATATATCTGTAAAACTTGAAGTGACTCCTTTCTTAAAGCAGTCTTTCACCTGTTGATAAATTTTCGGGTTTGTGCATCAAAACCCAATATCTACTGTCCACTACTACCAAAGGTGAGTGTGCAACTAACGTAGACATCTGTACAATTTTTTAGTTGTGTACACACTATTTATCAAGCAGTTAATGTTCCATGAATGTACTTTCAGATTTCTGCAATATGCTACACTTCAAACTTCCCTCTCAATTATGATTCTCTGCTCCATGAACCGTTTTAATGAAGCTGCACAAAACCGATTAAAAAGGTAAATTTAATTGTATAATCTGTGCAAAACTTGAATTGACTCATTTCTTTGAGCAGTAATTTAAAACAATCATATTCTTTCAGTTTAGTTCAGAACAAGTCAATAACTACTGTCCACTACTCCCAAAAGGTGACTGTACAGATGTCTACATAAAGTGCTAAATGTTTTAGTTATGTAAAGACTATTTATCAAGCAGTTATTGTTCCATCAATTTATTTTTTTTAGATTTCTGCAATATGCTACACTTCAAACTTCCTTCTCCATTATATCATGCTCTGCTCCATGAACTGTTTTTTATGAAGAGGCACACAACTGATAAAAAGGTACGTTTAATTGTATGTCTGCAAAACTTGAATTGATTCATTTCTTTAAACACCATTTCACCACCTAATATATTTTTCAGGTTTGTGCATTAAAAACTTAATATCTATCTTTGCTATTAATCACGGGATTTGGACTGTACAGGATAAATGGTTAACGGGAGCAGACGGGAGCGGGAATCAACCAATAGCAAAGACGAAAAAAAAAAAATAAAAAAGTAAATGCACCATTTTGTAGTTTCTTTCCTTTTAATACGCCTACAATGTAACGCAATTAAAAAATAACTACAAGACCCAGCCGTCCCAGAAGCCATCAGTGCTTTTTGTTACAGCTTCCCGCCGGAATTCAAAGAGCAGTTTATGAGAAGTCGATGTGGCAAAAAATGATTTACAGCGCAAAGTCAGAAGTAATGACATGTCTATTAAGTTCACAGAACTGGTCGGAAAGTCTGAAATATTAATTAAGTTTATGAGAGTAGAATGTGAAGTGTAAGTGTTTGATAAAACACTGTAAGTGTTTTATCAAGCAGTTGATGGTCCATGAATGTTTTTTCAGATTTCTGCAATACGCTACATGTGAAACTTCCTCCTTATCCTATATTTGATTCTCTAAGCCATGAAAGTTTTTATGAAGCAGCACAAAACCAATAAAAAGGTAAATTAAATTCATATAATATCTGCAAAAATTTCAGCTGATTTGTTCAAGCCCTTCACCTGTTAATACAATTTCAGGTTTGTGCATCAAAACCCAATATCTGTCCACTACTATCAAAAGGTGAGTGTACAGAGGTCTTGTCAGAGTCATGTCTACATAAATTACAAACATGTTTTAGTTGTGTTGTGCAATTTGTTAATGTTCCTTGAATGTATCTTCAGGTTTCTGCAATAGATACAGTTTGAAACTTCCTCCTTATCCATTAAATGATTCTCCACTCTATGAACTCTTTAAGAAGAAGCACACAACAAATAAAAAAAAAAGTTAGAATATAATATCCTTTGTGCTTATTAATCAGAAGTTGATACTTATTTGATGACTAAATTTTTCTGCTTATCTTTCTTACAGTGAATACAAAACCATTGTTCAAGTATCTTCAGAAAATATCCCGTCAAAACTCTAAACTGATACAGGCAGTCAATAGTCAAAGATATCACAAATGCATAACCACAAATGATGATCCCATCAACTGAAAGCTCGACTAAAGGCAGTTTTCAAATATTTTTTATTCCAGTGATGCTCTCCATGAAACCGACAAAAATAAAATGCTTTGCTATAGTACACAATGGCAGGAGCTGACCCACTCAATACACAGATATTTTTGTCCATAATTGTCAATTTAACAAGTATAAAAAGTTAGTTTAAATGTTGCAAAGATGTCCCTGTATTGCTGATCAGAGGTTCTAGTATAATGTCACTCCACAGAAGAATTGAAACCTGTGACCACATCTGTGAGAGCACAATTCTTATCACACTGAAACATGGCACACAGTCACTATAATGTTGAAGATATGTTTTAATACAGGTGCTGGTCATATAATTAGAATATCATCAAAAAGTTGATTTATTTCACTAATTCCATTCAAAAAGTGAAACTTGTATATTATATTAATTTATTACACACAGACTGATATATTTCAAATGTTTATATCTTTTAATTTTGATGATAATAACTGACACCTAAGGAAAATCCCAAATTCATTATCTCAGAAAATTAGAATATTGTGAAAAGGTTCAATATTGAAGACACCTGGTGCCACACTCTAAATAGCTAATCAACTCAAAAACACCTGCAAAGGCTTTTAAATGGTCTCTCAGTCTAGTTCTGTAGGCTACACAATCATGGGGAAGACTGCTGACTTGGCAGTTGCCCAAAAGACGACCATTGACACCTTGCACAAGGAGGGCAAGACACAAAAGTCATTGCAAAAGAGGCTGGCCGTTCACAGAGCTCTGTGTCCAAGCACATTAACAGAGAGCTGAAGGGAAGGAAAAGATGTGGTAGAAAAAAAGTGTACAAGCAATAGGTATAACCGCACCCTGGAGAGGATTGTGAAACAAAACCCCATTAAAAAATGTGGGGGAGATTCACAAAGAGTAGACTGCAGCTGGAGTCAGTGCTTCAAGAACCACTACGCACAGACGTATGCAAGACATGGGTTTCAGCTGTCGCATTCCTTGTGTCAAGCCACTCTTGAACAACAGACTGCGTCAGAAACGTCTAAAGACAAAAAGGTCTGGACTGCTGCGGAGTGGTCCAAAGTTATGTTCTTTGATGAAAGTAAATTTTGCATTTCCTTGCTAAGAGATGAGAGGCATACAATCCACGTTGCTTGAGGTCCAGTGTAAAGTTTCCACAGTCAGTGATGGTTTGGGGTGCCATGCCATCTGCTGGTGTTGGTCCAATGTGTTTTCTGAGGTCCAAGGTCAACACAGCCGTATACAAGGAAGTTTTAGAGCACTTCATGCTTCCTGCTGCTGACCAACTTTATGGAGATGCAGATTTCATTTTCCAACAGGACTTGGCACCTGCACACAGTGCCAAAGCTTCCAGTACCTGGTTTAAGGACCCATGGTATCCCTGTTCTTAATTGGCCAGCAAACTCACCTGACCTTAACCCCATAGAAAAATCTATGGGGTATTGTGAAGCGGAAGATGCGATATGCCAGACCCAAGAATGCAGAAGAGCTGAAGGCCACTATCATAGCAACCTGGGCTCTCATAACACCTGAGCAGTGCCAATGACTGATCGACTCCATGCCACGCCGCATTGCTGCAGTAATTCATGCAAAAAGTAGCCCCAACTAAGTATTGAGTGCTGTACATGCTCATACTTTTCATGTTCATACTTTTCAGTTGGCCAAGATTTCTAAAAAAAAAATCCTTTCTTTCTATTGGTCTTAAGTAATATTCAAATTTTCTGAGATACTGAATTTGGGATTTTCCTTAGTTGTCAGTTATAATCATCAAAATTAAAGTAAATAAACAATTGAAATATATCAGTCTGTGTGTAATGAATGAATATAATAAGTTTCACTTTTTTGAATGGAATTAGTGAAATAAATCAAATTTTTGATGATATTCTAATTATATGACCAGCACCTGTATAAAAAGGAACATAGAAGAAGCAAAACTTGCATGCTAACAAAGAATGTCTTTTGAAATGTAGTGCAGAGCAAGAAGAGCAAATACAGCAGAAATGTAATATACATTAAAAAAAAATAAGTTCAGAAGTAGAGAAGTTCAAAAATGAACAGAAGTTTAGGCGAGAATGAACAAAAATACATTCCTGCTTCAATACACTCATAAAATCCAACATCTGGAACAAACACAATATGGACCACCCAGGATTCGAACCCGCAACCTTAGAGGTTCGGGAACCAGCAGCTTAGCAGAGTGCACTACTCAGTCAATGTGATTCACAGCATACTGCAGAAGAGAGGTTAAGGTGTGAGAATGATCTCACAACTTCAAAATCAAACAGAAGTTCAGATGAGAAGGAACAAAAAAACAAGTTTTTGATTCAGTACGAACACACATCGAAAATCCAATGTCTGGAACAGAAGTAACATTAACCTCCCTGGATTCGAACCCACAACCTCATAGGTTCAGAACCAGTGCCTTAGCCACATTAGTTGACACACATTTGACAAGCCACAGAAGCAAGGTTAAGGTGTGAGAATGATCTCTCAAAAGCATGAATTAGCATTTGAGCCAGATTAGCATGCTAAGCTAAAAAATGCTAACGTAGCTCAAAGTTAACCTGATAGCTCAAGAGTCTCATTAGAATGAATAGAAGCATGTTAGCCAATTAGCATGCTAAGCTAATTAGCATAAATCAACTAACACAGGCACGGTCAACTTCTGAGAGGTACATGTTGGGAACGGGAGTGAATATCAAAAATCTGTTCAGTCATTTCTGTCCGGCTCGGTCCTTATATATCTGATCAAATTTGAAACAAAATTAAATAAGATTTCAGGGAGGAGTAGCGAAAAAAGTTTTTTCATTCAATTCAATATGGCGGACAGACACCATGTTTGAAAATGACAAATGAGACATCATAAGATTCAACAGAACCCACGGAACGAAATGACATAAAATTAACAAAAATTGAGCAATGTTTTCCAAAGATATAAGGGTGTTTTGCAAGAATCGTTATATCTCTTGAACACTAGGTGGTGCGGTCTTCAAACTTCCGGGGTACCCTCCAGAAGATGGTGTTCATGATCCCTACCGATCCCTACACATCAATACATAACACCACAGAGGGGCCCCGTGGTCGCAGCTGTAGCTGTAAAATAAGTACATGGCAGGAGTTGACACCTCCAACAAGATGCTCGGAACAAAGTCGGTGCACCAAAAAACCAAAGAAGTACAAAATAACAATTTTCCAGCACTTTCTGGACATTGCAGTGACCAACTGCTTAACTTTACACAAAGCATTGTGTGCCATCAACCATGACACGCACATGACACGGCAAAACTTTCAGGAGCTGCTAGCTGCTCAGCTCACAGTTGTTCCCCTGGATGGGAGCTCGAGAGAGAGATGCGATCATCTGCCTGTTACTGTGAGTGACACTCAAGACCTTTCACAGAGTTGCATACGATGCAAAAGGAGCACCCCATGGAAGTGCCAGGAATGTGATGTGGGACTTTGCTTGCAGTTAGACAGGAACTGCTTCGGAGAGCACCACATCAGTCAAATTATTTTTTACTTTGTTTATTGAGTTTTTATTTTTCACCCAACAAACATAAAGATACTGATAAACGCAGGGCACAAGACCCTGGCTTTCTCCGTCTTCTCTGAAGCTCCTATAAAACAACAAGAGATAAAATACTGTCAAGTTCAACAGTATGATGAATAAATATTATTAACACTTTACAATAAGATGTCCTTTTTTAACATTAATGTATTATCTAACAAGAATGAATAATGAACAATACATTTATTACACAATTTATTAATCTTTGTTAATGTTAATAAAAAAGTCGCTCATTGTTCATGTTAGTTCACAAAACACAAATTTTTACAAAAACAAATATTAATTAAAATATGAGATGAATAAATGCTGTGGAAATTAATATGAAACTAAGATTAATAAAAATGCTGTGGAAATATTGTTCATTATTATTTAATGTTATTTATATATGTTAAATAATGTAATTAACTAATGTTAACTAATGAAGCTTATTGAAGAATGACTGCAGATGAGGCATTAAGTTTAATGTAGCAATGTGGTCGCTCAATTTTTCAAGATTAGTTTTAATCGTGTAACTGTTAATAGATTTGAACAAAGAAATAAAGTGTTACTACTCACATGCCGTATTGATTGCAAAAACAGAAAGAAAAGTAAAGTAAAGTAAAGAAAACGCGGTACTTATTAAAATAATCACCCTTTACTTAAATATATGAACACAGAAAACCGCTGTTAACAGGTTAATATAACGTTTCCCATTCTATGACTAGTAAAATAATGGCAACTTACTCTGATGAACACGGCATCTTCTTGTGTGACAGGTGTCAGCGTTAAGGCACAATACTGCCACCTGGGAGCTCAACCAGGTACTGGCACTGGAGTATTTACATGTGGTGTTATCATAAGAGAACTGATTATTTTAAATATTGCGGTATATCGTCACACACTAAATTAACACAATATTGATAATTCTTGCTTTGAATATCACGGTTATTACAATACCGGTATATCGCGACACCCCTACTGAGGATACTACGAACCTAGGAAAGACACCATTAGTAGTCAGCATGTGAGAAAAAACCTACCTAGAAAGTTCTGGTTTAGAATTTTTGGGCATACAAGAACTGTAACACGTGCGATCCTGATGACCAAACTAAACCTGCTATATGTTACAATCAATGTCTGTACTTGGTATTTAAGAGGTGACTGGCCCATGTCAGGAATGCAGTAACAGTTTTTATTCATTTAGCCTGGCTTCCAGAGAATAAATATATATTTGTTTTTGTAATGATTAATCTGTCAAAACTGCTAAGAAGTGCTATAATTTAAAGGAGACATTTCTTACCTACTTTTACTCAAGTTGACACAGTTCCCTGAGGTCTTTATAAGAGAGCTGAGACATCTTTTTGATCAAAATACCACAAGGTTGAAGCACCACAGGACTATCTTCACCTTGCAAAAACAGCACTGTCTAGAATGGAAGCTTTTGAGAGCTACTTCTGCATTATGCCAATGAGCCCCTGCTAACCCTATTTAAAAGAAAGGACTTTCTCTGTGAACATGGCCAATTTCTCTTCTGCTTCGTCTCATTTAAAATGTGGTGTCCCTCAGGGGTCAATTTTGGGACCCCTGTTATTTTCATTGTACATGCTTCCCCTGAGTTCCATCTTTCAGAAGTATAGTATATCCTATCACTGCTATGCCCACGACTCCCAATTTTATTTTCCCGTGAGTATAGACAAGGACCGTGCATCTAACAATGCATTAAATTGCTTTAAAGATATAAAACAGTGGCTGCTGCAAATAACTTTTTACAATTAAATGTTGGAGTAATTTTTGACTCCTCCCTTCTTTTCAACAAGCACAGTCAACCTGGACTAGTCGTCGAACCTAGGCCCGTTAGCATCGAACATACAAGACCCTGTGAGGAACCTTGGAGTAATTTTTGACTCCTCCCTTCTTTTCAACAAGCAGATTAGTGCCGTTGTAAAAAGCAGTTTTTTACCAACTGAGACAAATTGCTAAAATTAAATCTTTGCTTTCCCCCTTCTAACTTGGAAATTGTAATCCATTCATTTATTACATCTAGGTTAGATTATTGTAATTCATTGTACAGTGGCCTGCCCCAAAATGCATTATCTTGTTTACAACTTGCTCAGAATGCTTCAGCCAGACTGTAACTTGGATTAAGGAAAAGGGATCACATTACCCCAGCGCTGAGAAACTTACACTAGCTCCCGGTCAAATTTAGGGTGGATTTCAAAATTTTGATGTTTGTTTACAAAGCATTATCTGGCCTCGCTCCCAAGTACATCAGTGATCTTTTACATCCTTACTCTCCGACTAGAGCACTAAGGTCCTCTGACCAACTGTTACTGACGGTTCCTTTGGCCCAACCTCTGTTGTTTTTAAATGTGCTATATAAATAAAGGTTGACTTGACTTGACTTGACTAACCACACCCCGCACTTCACAGGGGTGTGCCCATGCCGATAATTGAGCATGAATCCTGAGCGAGAGATGGCTGATGGAGTAGATATTATACCTGTTGAACTTAATATCATCATCCATTATCGACGAGTCTAGCCAAGTTTCTGTTGAACACAGTATCCCCACTTGACAATTCTTAAGCAACAATCTCACCCCCTTTACATTCCACATTAAATTCTGTATATTTAAATGTACAAGATGCAAGTTCAGCGTCTTTACTGCACTCTTCCTCCACAGCGACTTCTCCAATTTGTTCCTCCGACAAACTTTCTCCTCCTTCCCCGACCCTCAATCCAATGAGGACAACCCTAGTATTACAACTCAGTGTCACACAAGCCATGATATAAAGTTAAGGAAACTAAGCAACCAAAAACAGCATGTCTTTCTCAGATGTAATGCTAGTTCTGTCAGGTAAAATAGCATTATAATCTCATTTGCTGTAGAGAAAGCTAGGGAAAATGAGTAACAGTGAAGATCTTGAATTAAACATAAACATAAACACCACTTTTGAGTCTTAATCAGCTTTTCCACATATCCCCTATACTGGCTCTGATAATCATTACTGCTACTTACCAATTGCTCCATTGCTGCAAATCAGTTTTTGTGAATGAATGACTTGCTCTACCTATTGCTTTGGTCTTCATTAACCCCTCGCTTGCGCCACCCGCTGGTGAGAAACTAAGAGCAGATGGAGATCATGCATCGGTACTCTACTGCTATTCCCGCAGTTCCTAGATCTGCAATGCTGAATTTTCTGCCGAATTTGAACCACTGAATTTGTGGAAACATTTTTAAAGTGAAATACATGGACTGGAAATTGCCTGTATACATCATTTTTTTAAACAGATTGAATATTTTGTAAGGTGAATATGAATGACTGAATTTTTAATTATAAAAATGTGTGTGAAATGTTTAGAATTTAAATATTCACAGCTTCAATAAACAGCCATGTTAAATTTAGGCCCTAAAAACGCAAACCCTGAAAATACAAGGCATTCAAATGCAAGCACTGTTAATGCAATGAATTATTTTTTCAACATGCTTTTTTGTTTCAAATGCATTTGTCATATTGTTTTTCTTCCATACAGGTAGCCTCTGTGTGTGGTTTACTATGTAAAAGAAACCCGGTCATTGTCGCACAATAAACCCAATAGGGAGATTCGTGGTGTCTTGTGAAATCTTGAAGGGGTTTCTTTTGAAAAATTATAATGACCGTGTTACTGTATCATGTTATTATATGTTTACTCATCAAATAAATACATACCTTGACATTGAATAATAATATGAGATTAAATTATTTAATCTGATCTGCATATAATTTTTCATGATTCCACTAAAAAAACGTATAAATTTGTGAGTGGGGTGGCCAACCCTAGCTACTACCCTATTATTTTTAACGTGTTAAACGAGTAGGGTATTCCTGCATGTCCATTTACAGTTTGATGTAGGCCTACTATCAACTTAAAAATATATAAACAATATGTTACCATTAAACGTCAAAATAGAATTTACGCTTAACTACTCAGCTAATATGACATGGATGACAAAAAAGAAACAAAAACTTCACTAGGCAAGAGCTGGAGGTTCTTATGGAGAAAATTAGCATAAGGAATAAAGTACTCCTTGGGAGAATGGATAACATTATCTCGATGCAAAGTAAGGCCTCGTTCAGACAGAATATGTTTTTTTTCATTATAATCCTTGATTAGACTGACAGGACAGCTGACTCGGTGGTTACCTAGCAACATTTTTTAAAAAACGGAGTGCAAAAAACAATTTTCTAAATTAAAAAAAAAAAAAGTAAACCAAAAAAATGGCTGTGAAAAACTTGAAAAATGTGTTCTGTGTGATCGGGGCCCAAGCAATGCGCATGGGAACGAGCGGTAGAGGCTGTTTCATCTGTGGCCAACTCCGTTAGAGATGTGGATGGGGTGAAATATAAATGGGCAGACTTAAAGTTGGCTGTAGGAAAAAAAAAAAGCAGTGGGAACAATGGTGCAAAAAATGACCAGTGGTGGATCACCATTATTCTGGATGCGTTTGAAGAGAACATTATGTCAGTCATTGGAGATACAGGAGGCCTTTTTTCACCCCCCGGAGCCAAGTAGGATGCTTTTCATTATGAATGGATGTGCTTTATTTGACGTCTGTTGGACTATTGAAAAATAACACCCATTCACTGACATTATAAAGCTTGGAAGAGCCAGGACATTTTTAATATAACTCCAATTGGACTCGTCTGAAAGAAGACAGTCATATACACTTAGGATGGCTTATCATGGGTGTGTAAATCATGGGGTAATTTTCATTTTTGCTATTTGCATGGGCAGTACTTTACTATCCCTTTAATACATATTTCATTACACATATGTCCTGAATGTGATGCACGCAACCACATCACGTCTAAAAAACACTGAGATGTTAGTCCTGTCTGAATTGGTACATGAAAACTGCAGACGTTGGGTGATAAGAATTGAAGAATTTTTCCAGAGTTTTTCCACAGTAATGGCAAAATTAATTATTTTCTCTGATGTGAATCATTACAAGATTCTTATCGTGTTTCGAGTCTGTGAAACTGCACTGATGACATAAAATCCTTCTCACGAGTGAATCCTCATGTGGTTATTAAGGGATACTTTACATTTGAAACTCTTTCCACACTGTTAGCAGATCAAAAGTTTTTCTCCAGTGTGAATTCTCATGTGGACTATGAGGTTTCCTTGTTGAGAGAAACTCTTTCCACACTGTTGGCAGGTGAAAGGCTTTTCTCCAGTGTGAATTCTTATGTGGACATTAAGAGTTTGTTTATGTGTAAAACTCCTTCCACATTGAGGGCAGGTATAAGGCTTCTCTCCAGTATGAATTCTCATGTGCCTTTTAAGGGTTGCTTTTGCAATGAAACTTTTTCCACATTGGCAGGTGCAAGGCTTTTCTCCTGTGTGAATTCTCATATGGACTTCAAGATGGACTTCATTTTTTTTATTAGCGAAACCATTTCCACACTGTTGGCAGGTGTAAGGCTTTTCTCCAGTGTGAGTCCTCATATGGATTTCAAGGTTTCCTTTTTTAGTGAATTTTTTTCCACAATGTTGACAGGTTAAATGATTTCTAGTTCCTGTCTTCTGCTTTCTTTTCCGTGTAGTCTTTTTAGTCTGTGAGGAACTAAAACTTTCTCCAGTTTTGAAATGATGTTTCTCATACTGAACTTTGTCTTCCATTTCATTTAGTTCTTGACTCTCCTTTTTCAGCAGCATCAGGTCTAAAGCAAACAGAGACCAATACAAGGTTTTTTTAATGCCACAAAGCAAGTTATCACACTTGGACATGCAAATAATCAAAACTTTGCAAAATTTTGTTAGCTCTTTGCTTTCTTTAGGAAATGTTCCAAATGCTTTTCAAGCTGGCAGTTATTAAAACCCCTCATAAAAATGCTTAAATTTGAGATCTGTCTTATAATTAACAAGTTCTCCTGAATTGTCATTTACATATAAAATATTAGAACAATATTGCCCTTTCAGGGCTACATGCTTGGCTACAAGCATGTAATCGTGGCTACATGCTTTTTTTTCAGATGCTATTATACAGTTCTGATTTCTTTCTTTTTTTCCAAGTTTGTCACACTTTAATGTTTCAGATCATCAAACAAATTTAAATATTAGTAAAATATAACAAGTGAACACAACCATGAAGTTTTTAAATTAAGGTTTTTATTATTAAGGGAAAACACAATTCAAAAACTACATGGCCCTGTGTGAAAAAAGTGTTTGCCCCCTAAACCTAGTAACTGGTTGGGCCACTCTTAGCAGCAACAACTGCAATCAAAGCGTTTGCGATAACTTGCAATGAGTCTGTTACAGCGCTGTGGAGGAATTTTGGTCCACTCATCTATGCAGAATTGTTGTAATTCAGCCACATTGGAGAGTTTGAGCATGAACTGCCTTTTTAAGGTCATGCCACAGCGTCTCAAAAGGATTCAGGTCAGGACTTTGACTAGGCCACCACAAAATCTTCATTTTTTTTGTTTTTCTTCAGCCATTCAGAGGTGGACTTGCTGGTGTGTTTTGGATCATTGTCCTGCTGCAGAACCCAAGTTCGCTTCAGCTTGAGGTCACAAACAGATGGCCAGACATTCTTCTTCAGGAATTTTTGGTAAACAGCAGAACTCATGGTTCCATTTTTCACAGTAAGTCTTCCAGGTCCTGAAGCAGCAAAACAGCCCCCAGACCATCACACTACCACCACCATATTTTATACTGTTGGTATGATAATCCTTTTTCTGAAATGCTGTGTTACTTTTACGCCAGATGTAATGGACACACACCTTCCAAAAATTCAACTTTTGTTTCATCAGTCCACATAGTATTTTTCCCAAAAGTCTTGGGGGATCATCAAGATGTTTTCTGGCAAAACTGAGAGGAGCCTTTATGTTCTTTTTGCTCAGCAGCGGTTTTTCGTCTTGGAAGTCTGCCATGCAGACCATTTTTTTTGCCCAGTCTCTTTCTTAAGGTGGAGTCATGAAAACTGACCTTAACTAAGGCAAGATAAGCCATGCAGCCATGCATGTTGTTGTGGGGTCTTATGTGACCTCTTTGGATGAGTCGTCGCTGTGATCTTTGGGTCATTTTGGTCGGCCGGCCACTCCTGGGAAGGTTCTCCACTGTTCCATGTTTTTGCCATTTGTGAATAATGGCTGTCACTGTGGTTCGCTGGAGTCCCAGAGCTTTAGAAATGGCTTTATAACCTTTTCAGACTGATAGATTTCAATAACGTTCTTTCTCATTTGTTTCTGAATTTCTTTGGATCTCGGCACAATGTTTTTGAGGATTTTTTGGTCTACTTCACTTTGTCAGGCAGGTCCTATTTAAGAGATTTCTTGATTGCGAACAGGTGTGGCAGTAATCAGTCCTGGGTGTGGGCTAGAGAAATTGAACAGCAGGTGTGATAAACCACAGTTTTAACAGGGGGTAAACACTTCTTCACACAGGGCCATGTAGTTTTGGATTTTTTGTTTTCCCATAATAAAACCTTAATTTAAAAACTGCATGTTGTGTTTACTTGTGTTATCTTTGACTAATATTTAAATTTGGTTGATGATCTGAAACATTTAATTGTGACAAACATGCAAAAAAAAAAAAAAAGAAATTAGGAAGGGGGCCAACATCATGAAAAATATAGACCATGACATTTTTTGAACAGTTTGAAAATCCTTTTGGTATTTTTGGACAAGAATTAGCATGGTTTAATGACATGGTTAGAATTGTGTATATGACCACTACCACTTTGTTTGTGTAAATAAAGAGACATCTCATCAAAACACAGGTATGGAGTGCCACAGGGCTCAGTATTAAGTCCTCTTTTTTTATGCTTGTATATGTTTCCCCTTTTAGACAATGGGTTAATAATCAAGAGTATGCATACATTTTTGTATGAAATCAGCATAGGAACGTTTTCACAAACAAATCATAATTCACCAAAAACTATTATACTACAATTTCTTTTTAAATTTATGAAAAAATAATAATAATTTAGGAACAACTGAAATGCATTTACTCTGGGAGGCCTTATAATTGTAATAAATAATACATTTGATTTCTCTCAAGCATCTCTCACGTTAGAGCATGTCTTTAGAGAGAATCATTATTGCTGAGTCATGAAAGAAAAGAAAAAATTGTGCGGAAAGCCCTTATATAGATATGGTTTGGGCATGTTTTATGCAAATGACTTCATAAACAGGGTGACAAATTTTGTGTATTCTAAATGAATTAACATTACCGTTAGGTTAAGAAGAAATTTGTGTCCGGTGTGTACAAATACAAAATAAACCACACATTTGTGATAGACTGATACCCAATATCATTAGATTTCACTAGGTTACGTCAATAGGTACATTTACATGGACACTTTTTGCTTCCATCAGAATTAATTCATTCTGATTGACGAATCCATACATAGTGTTAACATGAATGCTAAATAAAGTGATCGGGTTGATATGCGTGTTTATATGTCTCAGGCTTCTGATTGTATTTACTCTTTTCACATGCGCACACTGCATGAATATAGAGAGTTTCCCATTGTCGTCGCATACTGTTTTAAAAAGCACACATGATATTTATCAACTTTGGATCCTAATTAGGCGACAACCAGCACATGAACTGTTGTGCTGTGCTGCTTACTTTATAAAGGAGTAAAAGTGCCCGCACGCTAAACTCTCTAACCACTAGGCCACAACTTCCCCTAACTAACTACTATTTCTACTACTAAAATAAAACAAACATTATTTTAAAGGAATAATCACACAACATTTCTTCCATGTTTTCAATTTTAACAAAAAAAAAAATTTTTCCCAAAAATCAATAATTAAATGATAAATGATGAAATGAATGTGTTATGCCTTCATTTGGTAACCAGAAAAATGTAAATACACGACACAGAATTTCTGAGGGGAAAAAGGGGGGGGGAATCACAAGGCTACTTTAAGAAAAAAATTAAATGAATAAATTAAGTTGTGTTAAGAATTCAAATAGATAGACATGCTAAAACACAGAATTTGATAACAATAAAAAATATAAATAATATGGTGAGAAAAAAGAAAACATTTCATAGGGCCCTAAACGTATTTTTTTTGGAAAAACTTTTAATAAATTGATGTGAAAATGTATATACTATTAAAAAGGAGTTGAGAAAAAATTAAATGAAAAATACATATTTTTTATTAAAGTGGAAATCAGTTTGCTAAATAATAAACTTGACTGACTGCTACTTTAAAGGGAAATTATTTGTGTTGTTTATTATTTATTTTTATGTATTCTATATAATTTTGTGCAATTACTTGCCTGCCAGTTGAGGTTGTGGCAAAACCTTTTGCAGTGTTTAAATGTTTTTTATTCCTGCATTTAATTTATTAAAATAAATGTTTAATTTCAAAAGTACAATTTGATTTCGAAATGCACCTACATTTTTTTGCTTTTGTGTTTTTCAGTTAAATAAAAGACAAAATTTCCCTATATATTTCATCATTGAGGCTTTTTTTAAAAAAGTTTAAAGGGGGGCTACAATGGTGTTTCATGTATTCAGAGTTGTTCACAGTGTTAAAGAGATGGATTCTCATGCTCAAACATGGCCAAAGTTTTCAAAAATAATTTGGACGAAAAATCTTACTTCCAGGTTGGTACAAGTTTCGGCTGTTTTTTTTTTTTTTGATCGTGGATCTAATGATGTAGACAATGGTGGAAGTCCTTGTATGAGCATTTCTCTCGCAAAAGCACGCCCGCGCACATGTAGACCAGAGGAGAGCGAGACCGCGCTCATCAACGCGCTTCATCGGGAAATCTTCGGCAGCGCTGCATAGGATTTGTTTAAGAATGTCTCCAAATAAGTGTGTTTTTTTGAAAGTGATTATAAACAAGGCCCGTTCAGCTTCCCAAAGAACACAGCATTACACGAACAGTGGATGCAGTTTGTTTTTCCGGGGCAGCAACGGAGTGTAGCAAGTGCATTTGTGTGTTCTCGTCATTTCAATGACGAATGTTTCATAAACAAGGCCCAGGTTGACACTGGATTTGCACATGGCTTGCTATTAAAACATGGAGCGTGTAAGGTCCATGCACACGGCCCAAGGAAGGTATCAGGTGCTGGCTGAAGGTTTCCTGCGTGTTCAGTCTTTTCAGCGCGTAGATTTATTCAATTTAGGTTAAACTCAATCTGACTCCATTTTAGTATGACCTCGAATTTAGGTTGAAAGGCAGATTGGTTGTTTGTCTGTCTTTAATTATTATTATTACATTTGAGTATACTATTTATTCTTTAAAATTATTGTACTCGTTCATTCGGGTGCTCATGTCACTAACAAAGATACAACGTAATCTACTAGAGTCAAAAATTACAGAGTAAAACAGAATAAAATCAAATGTATCTAAGAGTAAAATATGTATTACGCCAATTACATCAAATCATATCAATACAAAACATCACTTTCTCAAAGATAAATCTAAGAGTAAAAAATGCATACCTGACCTTAGAAATACATAGTATGGAGTGTAGAGACACACACCACACTACAGGCTTTCTGGCTACAGAATCGCGCCGATCCTTTTGCTGCAATCCTTTAAATACCTCAGACCAAGACAAACATCCCCCGAGATGAAGACAGAAAACTAACAATTGGAATTTGATTAAGTCAGGTTCCAGACCAGTGTAGTTTACACCTCAAAGGGAACAGAAGGTAATTTACATGGGAGACCCTGGAAAAGGGCACTCCCATTACAGTGAGCCAAACATCTCTTAACTCTTAGGATCTATATTATCTTTGAGTCTACTTTTGTAAGGTTGAGACCATTGTATCAGGCACACTGAGACATTTCAAATGATACCAAACAAATATATAGTCACTTGTTGTATACACTTAACATTGCATAGATTTAGAGTGAGTTTCAGGTGAGGGAGAAAGGATGGGGATCATAGTGTGAGGAGGGAGTGTGATGGTGAGGTGTGAACTGCTAGGCGTGGTGCGTCTCCGATGGCACTGTTACTTATGCAGGAGGGTGTTCAAGAGAGTGTTCAAATGTTAATTATCAGGAAAGTCCTTTGTTCTCTTAGGGGGAAGTCATGTAAGTACAACCCAATAACTTTTCAATTTATTCTTGGAAATCCGCACATAAGAGAACCCAAACATAAAAGTACAACTGAATCAAATTTCTACCATCAAATGTAAATCCACAAACAATCTAAAAAATAATAATTCAAACAACACGAAACATCAGTATTATAGCTCTGCCCACGGCACGCCTCCAGGAGCTCGGCTTTTTCCGGAGAGAATCGGAAAGCTGTATTTTTCTTTTACAAATATGATAATACTAAAGACTTTTTGGATATGAAGGATGCAGTACTACTCTACAGGTCCTCAAGATTAACATGAGATTAGGTGAAACGGTGTATGTTATGTACCCTTAGTCTCGTCACACCCCTACTAGCTTTACTTACTAGTCAAACACAACACCCCCTATCTAAACAAGCACCCCTACTAGCTGTGCTTACTAGTCACACTCACCACTGTCTTTGTAACGGAGGCCAACTAGTAATTGTTTTGTAGGTAAACATCACTGCCCTGATCTCAAGAGGCGCACTAGTGACTGACACCAGAGGCTGCACACAAAGTAGCAGGCAAATCTACATTGCAAATAAAAAAAATCGTACTAATTAAATTTGGAATTTAATAAAAAATTAAAAAATAAACTAAGGCTGGCTCTATTTTGCAAATAATTCACAATGTACAAATTATCCTTTTAATGTGATCCAGACTTTAAAAGTAGATTAAAACAGAAACAATACAAGGTCCTTCAACATGGAAAGCAAAATAAATTTAGTAACTAAGTCAAGTTTAATTATATTTCCCCACGTTTCTTCATATATTGGGTTCAAGCAGGGCAGATCCCATCTAGTCTCAAAAATTGATTTTTACACCTTGTTAATTAGTTAATTAATGACTTAGTAATTTGAGGCCACAGTCCATGTTTCATTAACTTGTTCATGATTTAACTAAAATGAGGGAATGATAAGGGGGTGAAAAAAAATGATTCTTAATTCATGGCCCTTAAATCTTTCATCTTCCACCACATTATGTCCAGGGCCCTGTTTAAAAAAAAAAACCCTTACCTAGTTACATTTGAGATCATTTTATTTTAAATGGTGATAATGTTAATTGCAAACATTGTGATTGTGTTTTAAAATACAACGATCACCATGAAACCATTTACAAAAAGGCACAATCAGCGTCTCCGTGACAAAATATGAATACGTCTCTGGCCTGTATTAACGGGCGTTAACCGACTTCATATTTTCACATAAAGGACATTTTGGAAAATGATTGCATTGCAACGCAGTTTGTGCAAGTCCAGAACAGAGAGTTGCAATAAGGCAAAAAACAGCCAGTTGGCAATCGCGTAAAGGCCAAAGTATACACAGTCTGCATTACGTTATTTTCGTCATCAACAGGTCTCGCGGACAGCCGCGCACCCCGTGGTACTGCGCATGTGTCGAGCTCATCTGTCCGCGCTCATCTGTGGTTGAGTATAATTTTGAAAGCTGTGAAGACGCGTCTGTGAGCGAGACGGAAAGGAAACCTGAATGTGAAGTGTAGCCTTAAGTTCAGCCATCCTACAGCAGGAGGAGGGGTCAGTGTTACTCTCTACACTGCACTCAGCCTGAGGGATTCCTTCTCTTTCAGTCTTTGAGGAGACATGGAAAACAGCACATACCGCAGGAACGGTATAATGGAAAATATTAGTGGTTTTGAAACCGTGACATTTTCATATCGCGGTATACCTTGAAACCGATGATCGGCCCATGCCTACTACTGAGGATGATAAGAGATGTAAAAGTCACAACAGATGTTTTTTTTAGTGCACTACTTAGGTTTTTGATATCAACCATTTGTGCTCAAAACATGAAGAGTTTGATTTTATTATGCTGCAGTTCATTATAAAGTTACTGGCCAGTGACTGAATGATTTGTTCACCAAAGAACGAAGATAAACTGCATGCAGTGTCTCTATCAAGCTGTGTCAGCTGGAGAAAGGTTTTATTTATTATTAGATACAGTTTTCATTGTTTTCTAATCAGAAGTAGATATCGGGTTTAATGTTACACAAAATATTTGTTTTGTTTAGGCTACTTATTATGTTTTTTGTTTTTTTTTTAATCTCTCTATTTCTGTAGAGCTGCACATTTTAATAAGGATCAAATGAGTTGAGAATGAAAACCAACCTGTTTGTATCTCAGTATCTTCATGTTTGACTCTGAATGATTCTTCAATCTTCACGTCTTCACTCTACTCTTTAATAAATGCCATCTTTATAATAATGTGTCACATGGACCTCAGTTGATTCACCAGGAGCGTTTCTGTGTTTGGACACTTTGTCCTGTTTAAGATGAGAATAATTAACAAAAAGAAAAATCAGTCCAAACTAAATCTCTGGGTGTGTCTCAATCAGCTCCCGAGTTAGTCAGCACACTGGTAAGGGGTCAGGTCAGAGTGAAAGATAATGACCTTAAACTAAATGATTAACCAAAACTAGTGCACAAATTATTAAAACCTTGCCAGGACGCAAATTATGTATAAGGTATTTGGTATAATGTTTAAAACATGTGCCTTTGGTTTGTAAAAGTTGTCATTTAAACACGTTCTCGTTGCTTTTACTGTGTTTTGAGCAGCAGATGTGGATGTGAATCACTGATTCGAATCACTGAATCATTTTGCGATGCAATTGATTCACAGTTCCGAAAAGATCTTTTACTCACAGAAAATAACCTTCATTAATGTCACTAGATAAAGCGTTACAGTATTGCATTCAGTAATAATTCAATTTAAGTTTGAACATACAATTCCTCTAAACAAGTTGTACTGGTTTAAAAACTTTGAATGATTAAAAGCACACACCTTTCTTCAGCCGAATCACAAACGCATGAGCGAGGCGCAGCTTTATGACGTCACATCACCCGACCAAAATAAAAGTCCTGTTTGCTTAAAACTTTATTATACTTCGACACAACAGACCCAACATGGGCTAATAATCCTCAACTTAAAGTTGAGCACAAATAATAATAAAAATACACACACACACAAAAAAAAATCATAAAATTACAAATACTTGAAAAAAAAAAATTAATAAAACTAAATATTTAAAACATTTTATATATGTATATATTTCATGAATTAAAAACAAATTAATAAATATCATTTGAAAATAAAAAAGCTTTGTCTGTGGAGTAGCACTATAGCTGTAACACTTTTTGTTCATAAAATATAACCATTTATAAATATAAATGAATTTAAAAATAATATGAAAAATAATCATCAGCAATATACATAAGAGTATGAACATAAACTGATCACAAACAGTGAAACTGAAGCAAAACACCAGCCACGTCCCAATTCACCTTCTTGTACTATGCCCTAAAAGTATGTAATTAAAAAGAAAAGAAAAAGTACATACTTTTGAGTGTGTATAAAAAGAGTAGTCACAGTTTCTTTTTATTTAATTTCCTGCCGTATTAGAGATAAAGCAGCACGTTAAGTTCTCAAATTTCTCGTTTATATTCTTTGGATGAAATAGTTGTAAACATTCAGTTAATCTGGATTAATGAGTAAGCTTCAAATTGAAATTTCAAGAAAGGTTTGCCTGTTTCTATATGAAAAAAATAGTTGGCAGATCCAGCCTCTTCCTAAAATCTTATGTAATATGCTACAGACCCTTTGCTTCATCACTAAAGTCAGACACTGATGCTGATGAAATAGTTGGCAGATTTTGGTTGGGTGTAGTCTGGGAAGCTGTGCTTGATGGGCCAGCCTCTTCCTCAAAGTCTGACAAATCCCAATCAGGACACTGGCTGAACGACAAAAATACAAGTTTTTCCCCAAGATACTAATTTTGCCATCAAAATACAGATGCTTTTGAAATAATACGAATCAATAATGGTTAGATGTTAGCAAACTGTCTGTGTCCCAGTACAAACCTTTCTCCACCAGTACTGGCATGAATCTTAATATAATCAGAACGGTACATAACTTGGCATACTGGGCATCTTTTACTTGTGGCGGATTGGTCATTTTTATAGCTGGGATCACTTTTACTTGATGTTTCAGGGGAAGCTAAAATAAAAACAAACTTGTCAATTCTATAGAAGCACACAACCAAAACATTTAAAAAGTTGGTGTTAATAAGTAATTATTATGAAGTACTACATGTGATCGTTAAGACTTACAGGCATTCTGAGTACTTGCTTCGAAGCAATCACTTGATTCTGCTTCTGCCTCCTAAACAGAATAAAAAAATAATTAAAAAAACTGTCAGCTAAGGAATTTAATTTAAATGAATTATATCAAAGCACATATTTTTCGTAATAATATAATAAAAACAAAAGCAATGCACGGTTACTTCAAACTTGCTTGGTCACTGTCTGGCTTGCAAAGCCAGAGCTTGTAATGGCAAAGTTTCACCACAGGTCTTGCACTGTGATTTTGGCGTTTTGCTGAACTCTGGGGCATCAAATAAGTGCATCCTCTGGCTGTTAATCAAAAAAATTAAGGGAAAAGAAAAGAAAAGAAGGTTTACATCAGTTCGGACTGCTGAAAGGATCCATCCAGAGTGAGGAAAAGGGTTCAGAAAATCACTCTGGATCCCTCTCATCCAAGTTACCCCCTTTTTGAACTTTTGCCATCTGTCCGGCGCTTCAGAGCCGCAAATACCAGGACAGTCAGGCACAAGAACAGTTTCTTCCCCCAGGTAATCTACCTCATAAACAGTTAAATGTTCCCCACTTATGCAATAAAAGTGGAATATCCTTATATTTATTTGTTACACCTCCATCCTAGTACATCCATGCATCTGACTCTATTCTATTCCATTATCACCTATAGAACAACTGTTCATACAATTTATTTATTTGCATTTTTTTTTTCTGTGTGTTGTTGTCTCTGTGTACTGGAAGCTTATGTCACTAAAACAAATTCCTTGTATGCGCAAGCACACTTGGCAATAAAGCTCTTTCTGATTCTGATTATTTCAGGTGTGTAACACACCAGTCTCTCAGTTGTGTTTGATACATGATCCTGATCTTGCAATACATTACACTCACAATGCTTTAAACAAAACCAAAATAGAGATAAACGGTATATATTTATTTAAATTATTAGTTGTTTTTTTTTATTAACACATATGATTAACCATGAAGTAGTGTTCATTAAAGTGTTATATTTCATCAGGAATGAACTTAGGCTGGACTTCTCCCCCATGCACAGGGAAATGGTGACAACAGAATAGAAATATTCATCATTCTGCTTAGCTAGAAACTCAGAAATATGCTTGCACTCTGTTCCTGTGTACATACATTTTAACAAGTTTCAAGTTTTGTAATTTTATTAAATAATGTTATTTTTAATTTATTAACAATAATTAGTAAAACTGTGTGCCCTTTTGGGTTTGCCATATTTGATGTGAAATTAACAAATCTGAAAATAAACTAAATCTATCTAAACTTAAATTTTGTGTGTACTATACATATTGCCACTATTCACAATACATATTGTTGCATTTTCGTATTCCAATACATTATGACACGATATATTGTTACACCCCTGCATTATTTTGAATGTTCTCTGCAACAACAAAAATATTTTTTATATACCATGAGCCTACGGAGGATGGATGGGTGGATCGATTGATCCATTTATAAGGAAAAAACTCCCTAGCTTAAATGTTTCAGCCATGTCACTACTGATTTTGCTCTGATCGATCATATTAATATCTTTAAATTATTGTATTTTATTTTAATTTTTTTTTATATTGAAGTAGGTTTGGCATTGTGAAAACCTCAAAAAGGTTAATTATAGATACAGTAAGACAGAAACCCACCCGTTCGCCGCTCATTTTCATAAACGTGTTTCAGCGCTACTGTAAAATCACCACAGCGCCACCTGCTGTTCTGGAAGAGGAAGTGCTCAACTGCATTTGTTAGAAAATCAAGCCAAGAGATCGTATAAAAGGACGAGTGTCTCACAATCAAAACAGACCAGCATTTGTATGCACTAAATGTGGTTTTTGTTCAAAGGTTACATGTGATTCGTAGGATTGATTGTATTTGTGAAATATTATGTACGCTCATTTATTTATAATTGTAAAGCACAATACGTTTATTTGTTACACCTCTTTCTTGCAAATCGCTTTCTGTCTGTTTGCGAGTGGAGTTTTCCTTTGCAAAGCAGATCAAGTTTGTTTCCAAAATACTGGATTTGTTTAATTTTGGCACATTATTCACTCCATACATGTCAAACTAATTATGCCGGAACTATTTTTCAGATATTTCATTTTCTTACAGTTAAAAAAAATAAAAATAAAAAACATGTAAAACCAGCTAAGGTTATTAAGTATAGCGGTATGCAAATTTTAAGTATAGGTGTAATTATACTGACCTGATCTTGATTAATTAATTAACTTTCTTTAATTTTCTTTTTAATTATCCTGCTCAAATAAAAGAGGAGGGAGAAAAAAAAAGAAATTGGAAATCCACCCCTTCACACACACATACACACACACACACACACACACACAAAACCTGAAGGTCATAAATACACTGAAACTAATGAGATAATCAGCTAAATAACAGGTGAACAGAATGAGCAAGTAAACAGACTGCGGTCAAAAGACAACTAACCCAAAACAAAATGAATGTTAGGGTTATGATAACGTCAATATTTTCAAATGTGTCATCATCCCTTTTCTATTTTCTCGGTGCATTTTGCAGGTTGTCATTTCCTCTAGTTTGGGTGTGGTCAAGAACACTAGTTTCTTTCCATCTGTGTTTGTGTGGCCAGTATTTCTGCAGAAAGGAACTTGATCTTCAACAATGCTTGGTGTGTTAAATGAGGTTCAAATGCATATATTATCACACAATTACACCTTCCCTTCCCTCAGGTACAAACTGATAATACATTTCCTCAAAAACACAATGACCATTAATAACCATGTGAAAACACACAATCATGTTTGTGTGTAAAGCCATCAGGGGCTTGTTCATCTGGTGTTGAAACCCTTCAGCATTGTTACATCAGAAGTCCAGATGGCTGAAACAGTTTAATGGTTTTAGCAGCGACTGCATCTGATGCTCTTCCTTCAGTCGATTATTCACTGACTTTTAGGAAGCTGGACTTTAAAGGAACCTTCAGTCATTTGGGGGTAAAATCTTGACTTGTTGTGTAAGCAATTTTTGGTTTCACTAGCATAAAACAAACAGTCATAAAAATGTGTTTCAATAAATAATATGTAATTGTTTCATATAGTGAAAATGAATGACTCTCCTTATATTTTGTTGATGTACCAATCATACTGATCCTAGAAAGTACTTGTAGCATGTGTTTATAAAGAAGAATGTGGTAAGAACATATCATGATTTCCACAGTCAGACAATTGTTCATATTCTGAGTGAAACATTAGAAGCTGTTTATGTGATTTGCTTCTGCAACTTTCCATTTATATTCCTCTTCACATGGTTCAGGAAATATGCCAGCTAATTATTGAAAACAAGTAAACCATCATCAAGTAGGTTTATTGTCATACTGTAGTTACAAATAAAAAGCTGCAAGAGAGTCATAGTTCATAATAAATTTTACTGATGTCCTGAATAATAAACTAAAATCATGATCATTTTGGAACAATGCTGTTTATATTAACATTTAAATCATATCAGTGTATTACTGATTTTATTTCAGTCTGTAGAAATATCGCTAATGTTTTTCAAATTCAGATTTTAGTTCAGATCTTAAGATATGACACACTTTCAACATTCAAAACAAAGTGATTTTAAAAAATTTCATATGTCATAGAAAATTGTAATATTACAATGGTTTATATTTTCATTTATTTTATTTTATGTTTTTACAGAATAACGTAATTAAAGTGCCATTCAAATAAAAACAGGTAAAATTACTGAACACAAGATGTTTAACAGACATATTTAGATGTTCATAATGCACATACGTACATTTTTATTATAATGAGTCATTTAAAAAATATTCTTCTCACAGATCCATTTAGACATATAATCACATGGAAAATCAGCCCCTCCTGGTGAATAATTCAGAGCACAGTCTTCATTTTGTTTGCCGTTTGGCTCTCCAGACGCCCAGAACCTGCATCAACAGATCAGCATTAGTTCAGAGCTGCTTTCTGTGTGATTACTATTACATAATAATCAGTTCAGTTCAGTGATTTCTCACCCAGGTAAGGTCATGTTGCTGCCATCAACCCATTTCCATGAGCCTTCCACTTCAATATCAGTCAGACCAATCCAGAAATATTCAGAACCACCAGAAATGATCTTCACAAAATCCTGAGAAGTGAAACAATAATAAGATTTATAAAATGAGCACAGATTTCAGCACAGTATGTTTAATTTAAAAACTAAACACCACGATCACACACACACACACACACACTCGCACACACACACGCGCACACACACACACACACATACACACACACACACACACACTTGTTCCTCTGTGTTGTTGATGATGATCAGATCTGCTGCTGCTCTCTCTCTCAGTATCTTCTGCTCTCATTCCAGGTCTTCAACTCAGAGGAAATGAAGTAAAGACCTGGATTGATTGCACTTTACATCCATCTATAAACACAGATAACCCATCCCTAGTGTAATATAAATATTCTAAAATGCATTTGAAATACATTTATTTCATGATAAGTATATTACAAATACATGTACATATTTATGTATTAAATAAAAATACAGTGCAAGTGTACTTTTGGTGTATTAAACTGGTATACTTAAAGTCTGCTAAACTGGAACAACTAAATTTGTACTGAATGCATTTGAATTGTGCAGAAGTAGTGCTGAAAGTCCAATTAAAGATATACTGAAGTTTAATTAATTGTGTTAAAGTGGAAACTATAGCAAGTATACTTCAGGTACACTTTAAATATCTTGCATTTAAAGGCTGATATTATCCAAAGATCATACAATCCTCATCAACAGTGACACTAAAACACACTTTAGGCTTAATATTAAGAGATGTGCATTACAGTACAAATAATATATTAAATATAATGTTTTTTAAATATATTACTTAAGGGCAGTGAGTGTTGAGATAAATAGATAATAACTATACTTAATATGAAATAAATGTACTTTTAATATAATTTTTTACTTTTAAAATTTAATATTAATATTATACTTTTAATTTAATATTAATTTTTTACTAGGACATGAACTAAATTTTAATCTAAACCAAATTTAAAAAGGTAATTTATATTACTTGTACTAGTAGTGTATATATTATTATAGTTGTTTATGGTATTATTTATTACTGTTTGTGTGTTCATATTCAAATTTCTGGTCTTTTAACTTTTCTTTTTGAGTGCTTTTCATCTACTGCAAGAGCTCTTTACAGCTTATTTCAAGTGTATGCTTAATTTCATTGTATCTGTACACGCTGTTTATGTTGTATACTGTAACAGAAAACTGATTTTCAAAAGGATTCCTGTTTCCCAAAGGGAGGTTTTTTCTAACAGTGTTTTGAATTGATCTCACTAGTGTTCTCTAGACACTGAAGCACTCTGTGGTATTTGTCATGCTTGGGTCTCATCTGAGGCCAAATACTGATTCTGACAAAAGAGAAATGTTTTTGACTTAAATATTTGATTTTGACCTGGAAGTTTGAAGTTTGTACAAGTTGGTGTGTAGTTTTGAGATTGTGTTTATAGTTGTGAGAATATGATGAATTGTTTCATGAAAAACTGATGAATTGCTTAAGTATGCTCAATTATATGAATATTGACTTATAAAGCCACTTGTTGCAATGTCTATTTAACTATTTACTCATCTGCTACAATAATATAATGTCTTAAATTATTATTTATACTCAGTTGACATCCCTAAATGATTATTAATCATTATAAACATAAAGTGCTAAAGCGGGGTCAATGACAGATCCAGTAGTGTCCAGTTAGACTGAAGAAACTTACCCGCCAAACACTTCTGAAGGTCATTTTTTTCTGATTTCAACTGGTCTCTCTCTTTCGTCAGATTACCATTCTGTAATATTAGCAGTTCTCTCTCATTAGTCAGGTTTTCATTTCGGATTAGTAGCTGGTCTCTCTCTTGTGTGTAGTTTGTGCTCTTTGTATAGATGAGGACACACAGCACTATGACTGCAGTCAGCAGAAGAACACACAGCAGCCCCAACGACACACTGCAGCTGTTCTGAAGCTTCTGATTGTCACACCATCACTACCTGAAGATGATAGATATGATATTAGTCTCTTCCCTTCCTCATAATCATACGGCTCACATCATCTGAAAACCTGCCAGCTGTGGACTAACTTTACCCCTTGTCAGATGTTTATTAGTGTGGTTTTTTGTTCTTGTGTTTTTTGTGAGTAAATGCAGAGGAAAACAGTTCACCCAAAAATGGTTTTCCTAATATTTACTCATCCAAGATGCTGTTTATGACTTTCTTTCTTCAGCCGAAAATAATTAATCTTTGGGAGGAAAACATTCCAGGATTTTTCTCCATCTAATGCAGGGTGAACGGAGTTCAATGCAGACCATTTTTAACAGTCCAAAAAAACCATATTAGGCAGCATTTACATTATCCACATGACAATACACACATAAGAGTCTTCTCTAGAGAAACGATCAGTCATTTCATTATATTTACAAGTGGAACATGCAAAGACTACAACATACTGGATGATCTGGAAGTGAGTAAATAATCAGAAAATGTTCATTTTTGGCTGAACTGTTCCTTTAACCTCAGTTACCTGTGTTTTGAGGTGTTTGGGGTTTTGCTGTGTTAAATTCCTCCGTGTCTTTCTTATGTTTCATGTCTCTTACAGCCTCTGCACTGATGTAGATATCAACAATCCTTTCTTTTCGGTCTTCTGAGTCCATTATTGAACCGTCATCCATGCTATCATTCACAATTCCAGACATTTATGGTGCAGTTGAAATGGTTACAGTCGTTTATCTATGGAACAAATAATTTTTAAAACGGTTAAAAAAAAAAACAAAAAACAAAACATAATTTATCCATTGAACTATCTACTGAAATATATTCAGGATTAATCTCAGTTACCTGTGAGTTCAGATGACTGGATTCTCGTCACGTTGAATCTGTGATCTCTTTTTTCCGACTTTACCGCTTACAACATACACTTGGAAGTTTTACACTTTTTAAGTATTTTCATTTCCACTATCACACAGCTTTAGAGGGGGGGGGGGCAGCAAACTAATGCTAGTTTCTCTCTCGTAGTGTACTGTGTTGTGTTCCTCATCTGTGTTTGTGCGGCCAGTATATATGCAGAAAGGAACTGTTTTTGTGGAAATACTTCAGGTATTTATGCAAAAAGGAACTTCAACTCGCTGCAGAAGGACATTGACAATGTCTCTTTCAACAATGTGGATTGTGTGCATTTAAATGAGGTTCAAATGCACGTTTTATTTTAACAGGTGGTGTTGGACACTTTTTGGAAATGTTTAGGTTGTTGCTGTTACATCAAAAGTCCAGTCAGCAGATCAGTTTATGGTTGATGTTTATTTATATTTTTGCCAATTAAAGAAACTGAAAAGGAGAGGCTTTAATTATCTACAAAATCATGAATGACATGATTTTTTTTCCTTGTTTGTGTGTAGATCCTTTTCACATTTCCAGCATTCTCAGAAGTAGAAGTCGTTATAGTTGGGTGAACTTTTATAGTGGTGAATGGAAACTACAACATATATATTTTTTATGTTCTTATTTGCCCACGTACCAAAAAAAGAAAATAATATCATAGTGATAGTGTTTTAATGACTTTCCAAAAGAGTGAAAGATGTCAAATTTACTGTCACTCCCTCAGCCTTTGTATTACATGCAGCAGCTAAACTAGTTGTAATTTAATGGCAAGTTAAGAAAACGTGTTAAAAATGTACATAAAAAAAAAAAAATTTCTCTTCGCTTTTCTAGATTAAAAATGTTAATAACTTTGGAAATTCATCTTTATATGCATATGATGTTCTATACAAACACCCACACAGAGGCTATGTCCAAAACCGCATACTTCCCTATGATATAGTTTGCATTAAACAGTAGGCAAACAAATTGCATGTCAGAATCCTCAGCATTATTAAAGGAGTAGGTGAGAATTACCTTGGTGGTGTACTAATTCTCACAAGATTTTGACGTGTGTAGCAGGAATTGATTATAAGTTCTGTTTATATTTTAAGATGTATATGTAATGTTTATGTAAATCCATTTTGGAGACGTACAGGTGCTTATGTAACGGAGGCCAAATGGTGCTGGTAAATCTCACTCCCCTGATCTCAAGAGGCGCACTAGCAGGGTTGCCAGGTTTTCACAAGAAAACCCACCCAATTGCTACTCAAAACTAGCCCAAAACTAACCCAATCACATTTCGAGGGGGTCCCCAGTTAAAAATCGCATTCTGGGGGGTAAAATACACATTTTTTTGGCAGGGTTCCCCTGCTAGTATGGTATACTGAACAATTTTCATAAATATATAATGACTGCACATACTTATTATTATCAGTTTATTCTTCCTATATGTATATGTTTATTGTGATATGTTGCATAATTATCACTATCCATTTTCTTATGTATTTCTCTGATTTACATGTGTTTCTCCTTTAAGGGATTATTTACAGAATTATATTTGATTTCTATAATTATTATAATTACTGTATTAATCAAAATGCTTGTTACAACTATTTTGGGTTTTATCATAAGAGTTTCTGCTTCAAATTAATGTTATATTATAGCTGGAGATGGATGTGTGTGATTGGTTAAATGAAAATGTGCGCATCATTGCGTGCATTTGTAGAGGGAGTTCTCGCAATACACTTTATTCATGGTAAAGCATCGGTGAAGAAGCATCACTTGAAATGCTTATTTATTTCATATCCTCCTTTACAGGTATAAATGTTACAAAATGCACACCATCATTGTTCTAATCACTTTATAAGAATTACTGTTCTCTATATGCACTTCTTCATCGTGTGTGCTACTGCAACCTGTTGTGATAATAGCACCTTTCTCAAAGCCCTAATTCAGTCTTCACCTTATTGTTATTGAAGCAACCGTTTATCTTCCCATAAGACAATAGCTATGTTTCCATCACCCTGTTCTGTTGTTTATTTGGATCCCCATTAGCCACTACCAAGGTAGTGGCTATTCTTCCTGGGGTCCGACAAATAAAAAACAAAATTACATTACATTAACCATAACAATAAAAAACCAAACGATAAAACATACAAACCCAAAATTTATTCAAAACATCAAAATCAGCTATTTACTGAGTACTATACCATTAAATATTTCTTTAACGATTTTTTAAACCTCATTTTACTTGTTTAAAAAAACGTAATATCCGATGGCGATTCATTCCATATTTTCATTCCTCTATACATTACAGTCCGTTGCTTGCCATTAGTTTTTGAAACAGGAAGCAAAAAATATCCTTTTAATGTGCCTGGTGTTAAAATGACTAGCATTACCTGGTGAGTTTAAGTTGGATCTCCTCGATACTGAAATGTTTCTTATACAACATAGCAGAGAAACAATTACCTATACAGTAGCCAACCTAAAATTAGAGTTCTCACAGTACAGATTAGTCCGATCTCTCGATACTGAAATTTTTCTAATCTTTACTTGATGGACTATAGAGAAACAATAACCAGTACCGTAATGAGGAGTACCCATTCTTCAACAGTAAAGCAAACCTAAAATTAACCCTTCACTTACAGTTCAGAATTAGATGCAGCTCTATTCTAGACTAACTGTAATTTTTCTAAATCTTTACTTGATGCTCACTCGACCAAACCACTGGACAGTAGTCTAAATGAGTAAGAACCATTGTTTTCACAAACTTGAGAGATGCAACTAAAAAATTTTGCACCGTCTCTTAATAACTGATAGGCCTTTCCCATAACTATGGACCTTCATATTTTCTATCTGTTTTAACCACTTCAGCCTACTGTCCAGAAAAACTCCAAGAAGTCTAACTTCCTCTACCTGTATATAGGCACACTCTTAACAGACAAATTTAACTGTGGTTTGAGTTTAAGTTTAGAATTTGATCCAAACACAATACATTTTGTTTTTGTCAAATTTAGAGCAATCTTATTATTTAATACCCACTTTACCACTTATTGTTACTCATCTAAATCCACAGATAATTTATCAATTGATGTCACTGGTAGATATAATGTTGTAACTGCCTTTGCACGCTTTAAAACCAAAGGAAGATCATTGGTAAAAATAGAAAATAACAATGTTCCTAGACAACTTCCTTGAGGAACACCACATTGCAACTCTTTCACATACGAATAACTTCCATTATAAAATACACATTGCCTCCTATTAGTCAGATAACTTTTAACCCAATGCAGTTTAAGAAGTAAATTTATAACATTTAAATTTTTCTAACAGTAATTCATGATCCAGTACATCAAATGCGGAGCTAAAATCCAACAATACTGTTCCTATTAAATTATTATCATCAGTCTGTACAAAACAATCATCTGTTCTCTGTGTTAATGCTGTTCCTGTTGAATGTCCTACTCGATATGCCAGTTGAAAATCAGAGAATAAATTATTCTTCTTAAAGAAGAATTTGAATCTGTTCACCAAACTATCGTTTCAAACAATTTATATAAGAACTGCCAGTAAACATATTGGTCGACTATTAGCACCACTAAAGCTCAGTGTAGTTCTGCATTTTTTTTCTGTAAAGGAATACACGTTCGCTTCTTTCTTTTTTCCGTTGCGTATTTTACGAAAGCATTGCATCGAAAAGTGATGGAAATGCCAAATTTTAGAGCTTTAGGTGGTGTTTTGACTTGTGCGGAAAAAGGGTTCATGTGAATAATGGGAGATGGGAAATGCATTTTGCAAATAATTCCTCTATACGCATCAAAAAAAGTGACTTTGCTCAATGGGACTGCATAACCTGATAAACCAGTGGACAGATCTCGTTGCACCAAAGGCATGCTGAAAATGTTGTTATGGTTCATTTCTGAAATGCCTTGGCAAAGCCTGATGCTTCCCAGAATTGTCTTACACGACTGCGTTCCCAAACAGGAGGCATCCACCTGTGAAAACAATGACTGCATTTATTGTGTTTCGTCTGCTCGCTCTGGCCGCAAGTAATTTATTATATATGAAAATTATTATATTCAGTTGCTTCTCCTACTTAGTGATATTTAGTGCCAGTTTATCAGGAAGTGACGATTTTGTTCTCTTTGACTCATTGGAGGGAAACTGTTCTTCTTCATAAATGTTTTATGCAATGTTCCAATTTTGCACATAAGTTAAATTTGCAACTTTGGATGGAAACCTGACTAATTTAACTGCCACAACGACACCCAATTATGATCACGTAATATGAGTGAATATAAGCAGCGAATGAGCTTCTCAGAGTAAAAATAGTTATCTCGGGAGTGAAAACACAATCAGACAGTGCTGGAAACAGCTAATGCTCATCAGATCGTGTATATCAGTGGAAAATGAATAGAAATAATAATCCTATCTAAAGAAAATATAAAGTAAAGTGTAACGATATCAATATTTCTCCAAATGTGTGCACATTTGCACTAAAAGCCCTGATGGATGCTGTTGAACCAGAAGGCCCAATCAGGAAGTGAATGTGGGCAGCCACATCTTTGTTTTCAAAAGTCTCCATTTTGGTCCATCTGCACTGCACTGAAACCTGGAATTTTCGAATTAAAAATGGAGTATGCAGTGTTTCCATAAGACTACATTTTTCAAGGGTCTCAGGAACTCCAGAGTAGTGTTACCATGGCAAAAGCTATGTGTTTAAAAACGCACTAGTATAACATAGCCTTAGTGAGCCCCACGCAAGCAGCAACCAGAAGATGAAGAAGCAGAAGAAGAAGAGGAAAAAAGAGCGAGGTCAGAAGTAGTGAGCTTTTGAACTTCTAGCAAGGTCATACCTCCAGGGGGTCAGTAAGCCAATGGTAAGTGGAAAAAGTTTATGAAACTTTGTCTTTGAACATGGTATTTATGTGACTGGATATTGTGTTTATACAAAAAATATTCTATAAATATCTACTATATATGTTGTCTAGGTATCAACATATAATTTACGCTATCATTTAGATCAGTCAAAATACGATTTGTAGATCCTATACATGGTAAGTGTGTGAGATTACATTAATTAGTGGTTTCTATCATTAAGCATGCATAAACAGTATACAATACAAAAGACAATATACAACAACAGTAGAAGCGTCCACAAAAGCGGATGAATATCGTCTGTTTATGTCTGCCCCTTAATTCAAGCTTTTGTTCTAGCCTGGGGTGGATTCTGATTTCTGGATTGGGTTGTCAATGTTCTTTATTGTTCATCAAAAAAATTGGACAAAAAACACATTTCTGAAATAGAGATTCCAATGAGATCGTTCTCTGCATCTTATCTAGATAGCTGGGGGTATGGACTATTATTTATATGAGACGGAATTTTTTAGAACTATATCTTTCTTGTATCAGTTAAGTTATCCTGTGTGTGAACAGGCCTTAACACTCTCTCTGAATTTCCTTTGGGTCGTAAAAGCCCTTTTATCTGGACTAAAACAGGGCTGGGTGTTGTTCACAACCCATTGGGGAAGGGTCTTTTGGATTATTTGTTAAATAAAACCAAAAATATAAGTGTGCGGGGAAGAGGACACACCGAGGATGGGGGAAATTTCCCCCAAAGGGGGGATTTTATTAACTAAAAAAGGGGGGTGGGGTGGGGGTTTCTCGGTGCTGGGGCCTTTTCGTAGGTCTGCTAGGGGGGGGGTCCTTTTCCCGGGGGGGGTGGGCTGGCATCACCGCTGTCTGGGGCAGAAAAAAGAAAAGTTAGCTGGCTCTGTGGGAATCTCTCCCTCTGTGCCAGTTTGGGGGTTTAATAGGAAAGCGGCTGGGCACGCGGTGTGGCCGCCCCCCGGGGATGATAGGCACGGTGTGCCTGTGTTTTTTGCCGGGCGACCTGATGAGGCTCGGGGCACGAAATATATATAAAAAGATAAAAAAAAAATTTTTATAAAAAATAATAATGTGTCTGATTTGTTCAGCCATTACAAATTTTTATCAGAAAATTATTCTTTTAAAAGGACAATTTGTTTTCTTGGGTTTTTTGTGATACTTTTTTTTTCTTTTACCCTGCAAATTTTTTTTAATGGGAAATTTTTTTTCACCCAGTGACATTGTTTGTATTTTAAGACCGAGGGGAAACTCCGACCCCGTGCAAATTAATCTTTTAGACAGCCCTGCAGACTGATTTTATATGATATTGAGTCAAAGAATTGGTTTTAAAAGAGCAAAAAGAAACTGCCAGCGATATTCAGAGACACGTCTCACAAGGCTTTTGACTTTGTGCAGATTTATCAAAAACCATAATGCCCTTTTAAAGGAGTTCTCTGACCTACAGCAAGAGAAAAGTAAGTTTTCAAAAGTTTCCATCAGTAAAGTTCTACTTACCCTTTTTTAATCCTTCCAAGAATCTCTTTATTTAATACCACAGGATAAGTTCCCCAAAAGGTAAGGCCATCAAAATTTTTACCTTCATTTTCCTTACGATTTTTAAATAAAACTCATTTTTAATTAATAAAAATTATTTTAATTATTTATATTTATATATATAATATATATATATTTTATATGAATAATCAATCCAAAAAGAAGGTTGGTTTACTAATATATGTGGTTGTGTTAATTTTTTTTTATTATGTAATATAAATACACAATACCAAAAATTTTTTTAAATATTTTCATGTTTTACATGTAAATTTTTTATTAATATTTTAAAAAATATAATATATTTAATAAAAACATTCTTTTTTCTTAAATAACACTGCATGTGTGGGGATTATATATACATAATAAATATATACGTCCCCCTATTGTATGAAACACAATTATATTTTATTTATCCGATTTTAAAAAATTTTACAGCACTATACACAAAACACACACACAACACATATATATTAGGGCTGTAAATTAATGATCGATTGTCATGCACATCTATCAGTAAAGCCCGGGTTCTGTGATTGTAGTAAATCTCTATCCCCTGCTTTTTAGATGGGCGGATTTTTACACAGAGCCAAAATCACTGACAAACTACCAAAATTGGTTTATTATCGAGGGATTCGACCTTGTTGCCTAATTGTCAGGAAAAAACCCTATTTGTAAATGCTCTTGCCGCAGCGTAATTGTGTATATTATGATTTTAAATAAGTTTTTTTATTTTACTTTGCAATATTTAAAATGTAAATTTTAAATTTTTCAAAAATTTAATATAATTTATTTTTTATGAATATTACTAATAATAAAATAAAAATATAATATTTCTATCTACATCTATCTAATATATGTAATGGTCTGTCTGACTTTATAAGAAATTCTCTGTTCCGACAGGAACTTTCTAAGGAAAACTGACATTGCCAAAGCAACATGTGAGTATATCAGGCTCTTCAGGAGACAATCACAGACATATAACAGAGCGCATGTTATTAAAGCCAAGTACACAAATGAATAATTCACTGAAAATGCAGCCCTAAATCTCTCTGCAATATCTGATATAATCAACCTGGTTTCCTTCATATTAGCGCTGTTTTGGATGGATGGTTGGAATGCATTTACTTACTGGATCATTGGACTGAAAGCTTTCCTGCCTTTTAGCGGCTTAAAACTGATCTGACTGATCGCAAGCAGAGAAGCAAAATTGGGTTAAAGAGTTAAAATAGATTTATGCTTCAGAATTTTGCATTAATTCGCGTAAAATTATTTTAACACGTTAAGAGATTGTAAATTAATCGCATATGTTAATGCGTTAATGTTGACAGCCCTAATATATATGTATAACAATGAAGAGTTCAGATACAAATCCAATCAAATACCAACGCCGTCAAAAATTAGATAATGACATTGAGCTAAAGCTTCCCTGCACTTGAGTACAAGCGGTCAGCCGAATATTATTTTTGCTTCAAATCCTCTAAATCCCAGCCTCAGCCATTTCTCAGAAATATCAGTTTTTTGCTTAAACAGCTTCCTAGACGCCACTTTCCCTTTGGCAGCAAAGCCATTATGTTCCCGAGAACCAATCTGAAGGCGCAAATCAAATCATATGATTTCGTGCAGTTTCAATATAGCGGTCATTTAAATGGCAGAAGAAAACATTTTTTGTGGAAATTGTTTTAGATTCAGATTGAGATTTTTAAAATTTTTAAGATGGAGTACGATGAAATGGATGAGCCTGTCCTACTGACATTAAATGGCAGAAGAAAACATCATTTACCTCAATACTCTGCCCGTTACAAGGCAAAAGAAAATAGATACAGTAGAAATGTGTGCATGCACATGTGTGCAAGGCAAGTGTAGCATGCACTATAACAGTTCTTCATTGCAGTGCTGTAAAGGAATCTGATTTATTATACATCAAACAACAGCTCTATTTCACCAACGACAAAAGTCAAACAAGATGCCATTCTTCTGTCTCATCATGGATGCTATGCCCATGTGAACAAAGGAGACAACAAGTGGAGGGCTGAAGAGAAGAGACGAGCAAAGAGATGTATATCGATCAAGACGCCATTTGGAAAGAAGTTAAGCGAAAGTTCCTGTCTGCCAGGCTTAATTCCTGAGCATTTTTCTGTAAGTACAAAGATTTGCCTCATCACAATAGTTACTAGTTTTTCCTATTTTTGGCATTTAAGTGCCTTATTATTTTGTATTACTCTTAATGTTTTTATTTTATTTATTTTTTTTATGTTGTCAAAAGCCATTTTTATCCAATTATCTTCCTTTAGTATGTGTGCTCAGTAAACAGTTTTTATATTTTTAGCAGTTATTATCTGTAATAATCGCTCTCTCTGCAGTATTAAAGGACATATAGCCTACTTAAAAGCATTATTACTGATGGTCATAGGCTACCTTAATTTTGTTAACAAACAATATCAGAATCAGAAAGAGCTTTATTGTGCCAAGTATGTTTGCACATACAAGGACTAACCTGGTGTAGATCTTTACCACAAGAATAAGGCCAGATAATATATTTTATATGTCTGTTAGCTTCTGTAATTAATGCTATTGTCCGTTAGCACTCTATCATTCATATACGTTTGTTATTACCTGGAGAGACTGAGAAAAACACACATATGTTGTCACAATCGTTTTACACATCTTCATGTTTCTTTTAGTTCATGGTTTTATGCTTGTTATTCAGCTTAGCTACAACGATCGCTGGATGCGCTTTCTCCATATTAGGGTTTCCTGCACGACAAAAGTTATTACTACTTCTATAAGTCCGTTTTGGACTTTTTCTGCGTGAGAAGCACCCTCCAGCTTTGAGTATAAATGTAACAAATATGGATAATTATCAAACGTCTGGCAACTTTGACCCGGTGTGTTAGATCCATGCATTCGTTTCTTAAAGGAACAGCAGACTAATAAATATACATCTCGATACATCTCAATATATACATTATCGATACATCTCTTTGTCATCTTTCTTCTCTTCAAGCAACTCCACTTGTTGTCCTCAACTTTGTTCACAGGGCATAGCATCCATATGAGACAGAAGAAATGGCACTCTTGTTTTTGGCTATTTGCCGTCGGTAGCATTGTTAACCCTCTTGGGGTCGAAAAAAATGTGGATACACGTTTTGTGGCATCTTCTCCTAATAACACATAAAGAACTTAAATGCTCTTTCAGTTTTTGATCATTGCAGATAAAGAGCAATACATCAATCAGATCTGTAAAGGGTCTACTTTTATTGGTATACACACATAATAACAACTAAACTTTGTGCATTTCACAAAATAAAGAAAACAACACGAGGGTGCGCTGTCTGTCACCTTGGGTCTGCGTGATCTTCATTATAGAAACGTGTCAATTAAAATGAACTGGTAATAACTCGGCAAATACTCAACAAACGAGACATGAGAGATATATATCTATAGAAAGCTTGACAATGTCAAAAACAAAACAAATATTAATTGTATATATATATTTATAATATTATATATAATATTTTATAATATTTATAATAATATATTATAAAAGGAAAACAAATCATTCTGTGGATGAAGTATCCATATGAAAAACCGCAATTTCCCTCTTTCACATTCCCTTCATTATAAAAAACACTAATTTGACCAAAAAACCACAAAGGCCCACCAAATACACCACGAGTGCGCACTTTTGATATTACCAGACAATCCATGTGAAAAGCAGGGGTGCAACGAAACCCTGTAATCGCCCACCAGCTAACAACCTGCAGCCTTGAGAGTTTTTACACACAACAACTTTTACTGTTATATGCACAAATCGTACACCATGTCAGACAGAATAAGATCACGCATATTCACCTTAAACGACGTGCCCACAGCCCTGAGATCACACCCCTCCACACTCACCCCAAACTTTACCTCAGAAAAGCAGAAGCTTTCTGCGGACAATGATCCAAGCAATCCTAAAAACATGCACCACTGACCGTCTTTTTTTTACCACCACACCCCGCACTTACTTTGTAATCCAGGTTTGACTACACAGAATCGGATGTGTACTTGTACACATTTTAACTAGTTTGGACTAGTTATTCCAATTATAATTCCTGACTATGTATACCCAGCTATACACAATAAAGGTCACCCAGACGTGCCTTAATGGCCTCTCGACGTCGCCTGGACCGTCACGTGAGGGCCCCCTTGACGTCGGCGGAACTTCCGCGAAGACGTCCTCCGGACATTCACGGGGACATTCACAGGACGGCAGCGCCCATTTGACGTTTAGGGACTTTCGCTTTGAGGTCCTCTGAATGTTCACTTGTATTTTACTTTTAGGCTACATCAAAGACAACAAACACGTTTGTATGAGCAAATACGTTTGTTGTGTTAATTTAACATTGTATAGTTGCGGTGCTCTTTTCGCTGTGTGTGTGTGTTGTGTGTGGTGGGATGGGGTTTTGGTGTGTGTGTGACGTCGCTGGTTGTCAGCTGTGGTTTAGTCGCGATCCGATGGGCAATTCTTCCCATTGTCTCTAGAACCTAACACAACAAATGAACACATTCAGTAAGTGTTAAAGTATTTTCTATGTCAGGCTATCGTGTATTTATCATTATATATTTTCCGTTGAAAAAAGAATTTGTAACAGACTGTTGACAGTTTGGGAACACGAGAAGAATTGGATTAAGACCCAGTCGGGGCCCAATTTAAAGTCGGACCCATATGGCCTTTTTTTTCCGGCATATAGGCGTCGCAATGTGTATTTTACACATATGGAAGTCAAATAGTCAAGTTCAATAGCTGTCCAATATTATTTAATTGTTCTAAATCATTTCATCTTTACAATGCTACGTTAGCCTTCGAAAGTGTTCACATAAGCCTAACGTCATCAGCCGGTGGGACCTTCAGCTCAAAACGTTACTAAAGGTACAACTTTCATAAAATGTAATGTATTGACAGATAAACAGTATTTACAGTAGCTATAGATGCTAATATATAAAAGTAAAATACTATACCTTTTGTTTTTCGACCAACAAAGCGAAAACTCAAGTCCGTGTCTGAGGGAGTCCACCGGGAATACCGTTACTTGTCACTCTACTAACCCAGCGACTTGCAATGGAGACGTGCTGCTTGCCCTAAAGTGAAACGTCATTCGGTCATGGGCTTTCTTTGATCGACACTTGCTTGGCCCTTTATCTTCCCAATGTTGCTATAATTACTTTTTTTTTTAGAGCTGCAATGTAGGTAGGAGTCTTAAATCACATAACTAAATAATACATTTCCTAAATAAACTTTTCTTGTCCGGCTTCGCCACCATTTTAAATACGTAAAGGGAAAGAATTAATTTAGGTGTCTTACCTGTGTTATTTTCCACTTTCTTTTTCCTCAATGTTTTCCTTGGCGGCATTCCATCCCTCTCTAAACCATTCTTTCAGAGCACGGCCTGGGAATGCGACCCCTTATTTTCACCGCCCTTTCCTTCATTCATGGGGAATGCATAAACCTAAGTGGTAGCCCTGTAGGTCCATTATATTTATTGAAAGGGTAATCATGATGTTTGATGTTTAAATGCCTGACAACCAGACGCCTTCCTGTTTGAACGACAATGATGTAAATTATAGAAAGTGACTCCTATTTTCTGTTTTCCAGAAATTAAAATGAGTACTTTAAAACATTCACTTCATTTTAAAAATGTATTCACAGATATTCTACTATAGTAAAAATAATAATAATATCAAGTTGCAAGCCAATCAAACTTTTTTTTTTTTTTTTTTTTTTGCATTTTTTTCTTTTTTTTGTTGTTTTTTTTTTTTGCTTTCGATTATTGTCACAAGTTAAAACAGATGTTGTTTTTTAATGAAGGATACCCTGTTAAAGTCAATATGGGTTTTATTATATTTTAGTTTAATCTTTGTCACTCTCTTTGGTCTGAGTTGCAAGTGTAAGGTCCAGTTGGGAAGGTTACTTTGGAAATGTAGAGTTACACTACATATTTTGTTTTAAATAGTTTGATCTGTAACCCTTGATTTCAGTGACTTTATTAAAGTAATGCAACTGATTACATTGAATTACTTTTTGAGTACTTTCAAAATTTTCTATTGTTTTTCAATTTTAATTTTTTTGAAACATTGTCAACGGTAGGTATGTTACAGTGGTACCTCAACACTGTAAGTACTTGTCAGACTTACAGAAGTCCTTCTTCCTTAATTGAAAGATCATTATAATTGAATTGTAAAGTACAACCACCTCAAAGTAGGACTTTAGCAGCTCTTTTTACTTTGCGATCTTTTGAGGTTAAATACAGATTTAACATCATAAGATATAGTTTAATAGTTATGATACTGTTTTTAAAATCAAATCTTTGCATAGCTATGACGAAAAAACTGGCATCTAACAATGCACAATGCCTGGGGATTGGGGGCAGTTAATCTTAAAGAAAAAAAAAAATCATATACATAAACCAAAATAGGAAATAAAACAGTTATGGAATAAGCATGTCATATTCTGTGTCTTCAACTCCTGAAACATTGAGGTCTCATTTTAATATTTGTATATGTGTGAAAATATTCAGATGTAACTTTGTAATCATTAACATTTTCCTAAGTAACTGTAATTTAACTACACTTTTTTTCTCAGTAACTGTAACAGATTTCAGTTACATTTAGTTTAGGCAATTAACTATTTCAAAGGCGGACCAAAACGGGATGCCAGCGTAACAATCAAAAACGGACAAACCAAAAGCGGCTTACTGTGGACCTAACGGAAGTTCACAATGTCGCGGGGGACGTCCCTGTTGCTGGGTCATCAAGTGAAACATTATGAACCTTTCATTCACCATCATCTAATTTTCACGATTCAATATGTTATTTGATGTTTTTTATTTTTTATGTTCTATCAACATAGACAGCATATGATATAACCAGTAATAGGAGTTAGCTTGTTTGGCTAGCTTAATTGCAGTAAGAATAAACAAAACTTCTACTGTGTAGGCTTATTTCCTGTTTCACCGAATATAGCCAATTAGTTTTTATAAAACTAGGATCATTTTATAGGCCCTAACATACAGCCATTCTTTTGTATAAATTGTAACTAAGCTTCTGGTCATGTGAATATAAACTGCTCTGGTGTACATATTTTGAATGTGTTATAACTGTACCCCCCGTCAATTGGTGTTTGCGATCCGTCTGAAGTATAAATGTATCAAGTAAGCTGTAAAAATCACCACGATATTTAGGATAATGCTGTGTCATCCTAAAATTGGCCTTCCAGTCATCATCTGTCAACGTGCTGCAGAAATATAATCCCACCACTGCATTCCTTGCCTTCAGACTCGTGTCCACAGACCTCTTATTGTTGGGTGCTGGACGAGAGCATTTTTAACTGCTTTGATAATATAGGGTGCAGGCACAAAGTCCTATATGTGCTGTGTTTCTCATTATCAGGGACTCACACATCAACATTTAAAGGGATTGTGTTTCACCCAAAATAAAAAATTATTCCGTGATTTCAAGCCATTCTAGCATGTAGAATAACTGTCTTCATTCAGACCAACACAATCATATTTCTAGTAAAAAATATCCCTTCTCTTTCCAAGCTTTATTATGGTACTGAATGGGGCTTGCAATTTTTCAAGGCCCCAAAAAAGCACCTCCAGACGGTCATAAAGTAATCCACTCCCAGGGGTCCTCTCCCACTTTGGCGGCCCAGAATAGTACACTCTGTGAGCTGGAGTGGGGGCTAAAATCCCAATTGTAGCCCCCAAGCCGCACCTTACAGCCTCACTTTTTCAAGGAAAACCTCGGTCATCCGTTGCTGAGAAGGGAACAACAAAGACTGAAGCACTAACTGCTGTTGCAACAATGTGTTGGGCCAGACGTCGGAAGCATGACATGAACACACAACAGAAAACATTTTATAGACTGGGTGCCACCTTTTGGATTTGTGTAGTAGCCAAGGGAGATGTGTAGGCTTGAAAACGGCAAAACCCTTTGCAATGTTTGGTGCTATTCTTGCCCTGTTTTTCCTTGTCCAACAAGGCCATTTTGTTTACCCTAGGTCAACAGTTTATTACTGTTAGTGATCAAGGTGTTTGTACTTTTGCAGGTGTCTACTGATTGTCCTCAGTTTTATTATGGTAAGCTGCAATTCTGCTGATTTGTCAGTTTTTAAAGGTTTTAAATATTAGTCTCAGTCACATCATTAAGGATAAAGGATTTTCAGTCACGGTGTAAAACGTTCTCTTTGTTCTTTCGTCATGTACTCTTTTCTATTCTAACCATGTAATCTCATGTTCATTTTGATGTTGCTCTTTAAATGTCATGTTGTTGTGAGCTTAGTTTCTTTATGTCTGAACTACCAGTGTTACATGTCCCCATGTCGCCCCCCCACCCCGCCGTTACCTCCAAGTGATGGTGATATTTTGCTGCAATAGTTATGTACTTTTAAAGTACCACTTTATTAAATATGTATTCAGGTCTAAACGCATGAAATTAAACCTCAAGAAAAAAATGTCAAGGTCGTTTCTTCAATTGTGCCAAGCATGGTTATATCCAGGTAGTCCCTGTGTAAATTGTGCTCCACGATTACTTACTCCTTGAACAGAAGGAGAAAAGAACAAGCTTTCCATGGATAAAAAGTCAATGTTAAAGTCCAATCAACCCAACACTCTCAAATAATTAATTTTTGTATGTAATGGTTTTTGGAATGAACTTCCTCTACAGAAGGGGGTATCCAAACTCGGTCCTGAAGGGGCACTGTCCTGCAGAGTTTAGGCTCCCAACCCCAATTAAATCAACCGACACCTGAACCAGCTAATCAAGTGTCTTACTAGGCATACTAGAAACTCCCAGACAGGTGGTTTTTGGAGCTGGATGACACTAAACTATGCAGGACGCAGCCTCCAGGACCGAGTTTGGGACACCCTAGTCTATAGTAATAAATCATGCATGTATACAGAGATTTGATTAGAGAGGTTTTTTTTTTTCTGTTCATTACTTAATTTGAATTATAAATGCATAATATTTCATTTATCAGGATTACTGAGCTTTCTATAAAGACCCATGGTGGTTGAAAAAAAAAAAACATTGCTGCAGAGTGGTAGAAAGTCCAAAGACTCTGCGCCTCTACGTCTATGATCCAGGTCCATGACTGAAGAATGGTCAGACAAGAAAGATAATTTTATTATTAAATACATATGCTTTTCTACAATGAAAGGCTGTTTTGAATGTTTTCTTTTAGAAAGATTTGCCATAAAAGAGACTACTGCCAAAGCAATACATTGAACTTTACTGTCCAAACTTACAGTGCCCATCTGCCATTCTGTACAAGGCCAAGATGAACCTGACAGTTGCAGGAAGAATGCGGGTCAGAATTCCTGAGAAGGTGAACATTCTGAAGGAGAAATACTTTGTTGTGCCATTGCCATTCTGAAGAACTTCCACTGTCCCATCATCAGGATTCTTGGCATCTAGGAAGGGAGGATATTTTTTTAGAAAGGAAGACGATGAAAGGAAACATAGAGCATGGTAAGATTTTGAATGGCATACTTGGTCAGCAGGGCCATTTCTAGGTGTGGGTGAACTTGGCATAAATCATTTTTTAGTAACACTTTAGAATAATTTGTACTGCATCCACTTCCTGCATACTACCTATTAATGAGAGACCATAAGTAGTCCTATGTTTAACAGTTTCTTCTATTAATTTATTTGGAAACAGAATGCCACTCTGTCATTAAATAATAATGAATTTAGGAACTGAGATAGTTCCTAATTATGTAATCAAAAATAGTTCTTAATGAGCTTAAATCTACTTAAGTATTTATCTAACTTTAAAAAACCAGTTATGAGGCATTAATATAGAATTACCAAGTTATTACTGATCACAACATTTAATGTGTTCTTAACTTGGACCAATGTTAAGGTCCTTGCACACAGAGTCCCAATTTGCATATGCTTTTTTTGTATTTTTCATCCTAAAAATTTTGTCACGCACAGAAACCGTGCACACAGAGTCTGATGGCATATTAATCTGTTGCTAAAAAATTTGTAAAACAATACATAATGAGTCCTTCAAGCAGTGAGAATGATTTTGTGGGTCCTCTCTCTTCCTTAAAAGAGAAAAAGAAACAGGAAATATTGTATCCATCATCCAATCCAAGGAGATTTTTTGTCAAGGAGCTGCGGGATTAATCCCGGGTGATTCCAAAGTTTACAGGATTCCAGTGGCTCATTTTGATGCTTAGTGCTAGCTATACTGGAGCCACATTAAAAAGAAGACCACCCAATTTCCATGACTCTGTGTGCAAGGACCTATACAGTGCTTTGTGCAGTGAGAAGAAGTAAATATCTTGTCAACGGCCATTCTGGATTTTGGCGTTCGCTTGTATGGTGGCTCTGAATGGTCAAAACAGCCTCTCAAAATGCTTGCCACCGGATGCGAAAAAAACGCAGAAAATCGAACATGATTGATCCAAATTTTTTTACACAGGAACGAAAGTTTCAGAGGCAGTGTGTAAACTTGACTGTACACACAAAAGGTCATATTTATTTTTTAACGTGCGAAAAATTTCATACTCAGTGTGCAAGTGGCCTTTAATGTAGTACTACTTGTTTGTACTGCATTACGTCCTGCATAGTTACCTTTTAATATTGGGCCATTGATTCTAAAGTGTTTAGCCAGTTTGTAGTATTCACATTCTGAGAATACAACAAATTTAATAATTTAACCATTTTGACATTGTCCCTCACTCCTCTCATAATTAGATTCCACGCGACATATGATAGTCAGAATGCAGTACAGGTTGTGGCCCAGCAGTTTTTGTCCAGACAGTTGCAATTTGATTTCTATCCACTCCTTCCCACATCCACAGCCACTACATCTGCTGGTTCACCTCCACTTGTACCTGTCCATACATAATGGGCTAGTAAACTGTGGGCATCATGGTAGGGATCATGCGGATCTGGTATGTGCCCTGGCCAGCAGGAAGTTCCTCCCACTTATCAAACTGTTAGGCATAAAAATGAAACATCAGGCACGCATGATAAACTTTAATGGTACTGCGGTTATGAGACCCGAACCACCTAGTCTTTCAATTCCCAGCCTGAACCTTACTATGGCTGAAAACTTGCTTTTGTAACCACTGTAGATCTTTTACAACACTCCTAACCTTTTTTGCATTTAGATGGAAAATTCTGACTTGGAAATTCCTAAATATTAATTTGAATTTTGGTTTACATAGATAAGTATATCCATCACTGTATTAGAGAAGTGAATGCAGTCTGTCGTACAAATGGCAAAATGAATGAACTATCAATGAAAAACCAAGGAACCAGATTCAAAACACACTGAAACTGAACAAGACATGCAAACCAAAACAGAAAGAACATCACCGGTGACATTTCGCCTCCTTCTAAAAGTCACGAACTAAGTGCCCTACAACAGTCAAAAACAACAGTTTGATTATGAAAACAGGAAGGGGGTTTAGCTGGAGTGACATGGTAGAGCCAAAATACAGATCCCTCTGTGGATGGAGGTGCCCAAGGCGGAGACAAAGGTGGGATTAACCAAGGACACATGGCTGGACAATGGCAGAAGTATAGACCAAATGCCGTAGATTGAGGTGGTTAGGAGCCATGGGATTAACCCCCACGAGGAGAGCCAGGATAAAGTCCCACAGTGAAGTTGTGTGAGGTAGAACTGCGGTGGGGCCTTGGCTAGGTAGAACCAGGTGGTCCAACTGAGTCAGTGCTGGTGGCGTTTGCGACCAGAACGAACCTATGAGATAGGGAATTAAACTGGTGAAATACTGAAGGTCACGACAGTTAAGGAAGAGGAAGCCCGGTTAGCCATTGGGATGACATTTCCGAAATCGAGACAAAGAAATGAGTAACCATGGTGGCGAGATGGCTTGGTTCTGGTTTCGTACCGTTGAGAAATTACCAGGCTTGTAAGTTATCTATGTGGATCTCGAGGGTTGAAACCTCCACGGCAGAGCTGGTGACCTGCAGAGCCCAGGCGGATCCAAGATACTAGTTGGCAAGACCGCTTCAAGAGGCGCTTGAAGGGCTGGAATGGAACCATTGAAGGCCAGTGCCAAACCACTGTGTAACATCACTTGGGGGGTTTACCCAGTTGCCGCCTGGCTGAATCCCCCACTCAGGTGCAGGTATGGAAGTTCCAAAAATGACCCTCATTGTGCCAATACGTGACATGTCAGCCTTGTAAGAAGGTCTCTGGGCTGTAACTCATTCCCATTCTAAGCCAACAATTTCCCTTGAATGGAAAATGCTGCTGGCTCACACACCCTGTCATACATATTGCCCGGCCTCAGGACAGTCTTGTGACTCAGGCTTCCAGCTCTGGGACTGTGATTGTGACGGGCTCAGGCTCTGTGTCACTGCAGTAAAGGGCAAAGGTGCTTGGAAATTCCACTGTTGCTAAACGATGTGATGTGCGTGGGAGTTTGGCTGCAGCTTTGTGATACTCCTCCATATCCACTAATAGGAAAGTAGGAATACACATTTTTGGTGGAAAATAAAAAGACGCCATTCCACCCGTCCATAATTCCTCAAACGCTCTCCAGTCAGGCATGCTTTTTGTCATTCGAGTCCAAAGCTGCCCGGGGAGCATCATCGAAAGCTAGCATCATCATAGTGGACAAGGGTGGTTGCAGAATCCAAATGCCTGCTTTGCGTTCCTCAAAGGACAGACTCCTATTAGAGAGGGAGGATCGCATTACTGTAGTTAGAATGAAGTTTATCTAGTGTCTGCTGTTTTTTCTGTTTACCCTCTCAGGGGTTGAAGCACATGAAAATAAAGCACCTGGATCTGTTGCTCACAGAAGTATTTGATTTAATTGAACAAACTCAAAGAAACAAAAAAGATCCTGATACCTCTGACTAGATAACCATGAACAAAACCAACCTGGTTAACAATGTATACGACACAAACTAAATCAACAAAGTGAGCATCAGGTGTACAACATAAGTCAAGATTTCCAAACACGCAGAATATACTGAGTAAACCTTACCCGCCTTCTGCTTTGACCACCCATAGGCATAGTATGAGGGTCTGTATCAGAGGGGTATGCACAGACGAAGTAGTGACATGTCTCAATAAGCGCGTCAGGGTGACGAAAGCCCCATCTTTTTCTCTTGTAAATGCGCTCTGGTCAGTGTTGTTCCTCGGTTATACTGATGGAGGTATGTGGTCGATGAATTGAAGTCCTGTTTCTCTAACAGTAGGTGAAAAGATGGTCACTCTTGTAGGACAACTTACTAATCATTATGCATAATCTTTTTATAGGTATCACAGTAGTATCTCTTAGTGATGAAACAGGAAATGGAAGGATAATTACCGGCAGAGTGGTACCACATATTTGACCCTCTTCATTGTCTAACATAAAACAGAGTCTGCCATTCGCTCTCCATTGTTCCTTTTGCAGCTTGGGTCATTTAGGTGCTAGTTTCTCAGGATGAAAACCAGATTCAAAGAGCTGGTGCAGCGGGATATAGAAATATGAAGCCAGTGCCGTGTCTGGCACAAGTTGCCAGATGCATCGTGAGCAGATAAAGGATTTTCCAAAGATATACATAAGCAGATATCACAACAAATGGGACTGTGATATGGCTCTATATCACACAGCGGTGATTCGGCCATCAACACCTTTGATTGGAAGCATCACAGCCATGGCTAATTATTGAGTCATATCGCATTACTACATGAACGCTGAAATTCGCTGACAGTCCTGGAGCTCACATCTTCAAAAATAGTTTAAACAAAGTTAAAAACAAGGCGACTGGTTTACACATAAATGGCCTAATTGAGGTCTAAACCACAATTAACAGTGAGTATTTGGAAAATTATTCTGTGTTTGCTTACTCCGCCATTACGGCTGTGAGAAATGCTGCCAGTATAGATCCATCAGAGTGATACATATTTGGCAATAGTATTCCATGTGATATGAGTAGAATATCGCAGGCTGATAAAAAAGGCATTTAGCCAGTCAGAATCATGGAACCAGATTCTAACTGTTGTGTAAAATATATAGCTAAACAGACAACTTTAAGTGAAAAAAGTAGTGCAGCACCCAAGTGTTAGACCACTTACCCAGATTTCAGGACCTTTGTCGTAATAGAAGTGTCCTTGCAAGCAACCACAGCCCGAGCACACCCCCTCCCCTCTTCTTGCAAGTCTCATGTTTCCGTGTCAATTATTACAAACTGACAACAGAAAAGTTATCAATTCACAAAAAGTGATGCAGTGACTGGTCCCTCGATCATGAGAAGCATTCAAAATTCGGTGTAGAGTTTCTCTTATATAAAACCACAAATGTCTCTGACTTTAACTAATTGTATGCTACAAAGGTCATTCTTGATGCATGAATCTGACTGTGCTGGACGAATGTTCTAAGGTGTGCACTTATTTTTCAGGGAAACGCATGGCTAAAAGTATTTCATGTCAGGAATCGTTGACCAATCTGGGGCCTGTTTCAACTTTGCCAAATTGATTGGTGTTATTTCAAAACTCTTTAGAGCCCTACAACAACAAAACCCATAACAAAACTGATCTGGGGCCTGTTTCAATAAGGAGGTGTCACCAACTCTAGTTAAAACTTGAACTCAGAGTTTCCCATCTCAGGGTAATTAAACTCTCACGAGTTTTTGGTTTCAGAACAGCTGAACTTAGTTAGTTGAATCACTCTGAGTAGACTGGACACTGAGTTTGACTGACTCTGGACTTGTCCAAATAGCCGCACTTTGTCGGTCGTTGACTTGATCACGTGAACTACGTTATATTACGTATTTCCCTGTATTGGGTCCAAGTGTTTCAAAGTGTTCCCATGAATACCACAATGTGTGTGTAGACCTTTGCATAACCTGATGGGACACAGCACTGATAGTTGTTGTAAAAATGCAAGTTTATAAATTTTATTTCCAATTTTTACTTTGCAATTTTAAAATCAACTTCTAAATGCCTTGTTCAGTAGTCTCCGATACCAGATTGGGCAGTTGCAAAGGTTGTCGAGGCAAAGTTATTATCACCAATAACTCATTTGCACCAATAACAACATGCAACCTCTTGTTTTACAAACCCAATTATATGTAATATTCTAATTATTCTTCATATTTAACATACATTTGAAAGTTTTTCTGTGACCGCTGCACCGAGATCCTTGGCAAAAGTTCTCACGGTTTATTTTCCACAACATGGCTGCATGATTGGATCAACTAAGCCTTTGAATCCTGCTCCAGAATACTTACTTCCTGTTCGCGCACGAGATACACGCTCTCCAAGTGGCCCAGACTGTAAAGCCTTTGAGTGTTGTTCCACCGGCTATGGAAACTTTACCCAATGAACTATCGACTTTGGGCTGGTACTCCGTTGTGTTTTCCACAGCAAGTACCAGGACCAAAATGAAGTTCCAGGTAACAAAAATGCCCTACAGACAATTCCCGTTCTCGTTGCGGTAGTACTTTTTCAAAAAATCCACTTTTTGGGGGCGGGAACTTGGGTGCAAAACAGCCGGATTGTTTGGGTTCAGCAGCAGCATTGGTGATTTCAACCCGCAATTTAGTTTTGGATAATTTGCAAAAATATTACTGTTCTTGTGTCATGAAATGTAGTTTTAAAAGTTATTTCGAGCCAGAATGTAGTTGGGTAAAACTCAAATCCTGTGGTTTATTGATAAAGACAAGCGCCTAGTTTAAAATATGGTTTTCGCAGATTTTCGGAGACAGCCATCTCCACGCGAGCAGCAGGAGCTCAGTGCGTAACCAATCCACCTAGAGCATTTTTCAACTCGGCTAGTCCTTCTGACATGTGCCACTTGTCTCTGATGTCTCTTTAAGGTAGTAAACATAAAATATTTATTTGTTTTGGGTAAATCTAACCGGTAACGTGTTGGTCTGTATTCAATTTATCTCACTATGTTAAAATGAAAATAAAAAGAGGCAATTTATATATTTCGTTTCATTGTAATATTTGTATATATAACACTTTCCCTGAACTAAGTACCTTACATACATTTCTGCAGCGATTAGTATGGTTAAATGAAACCAGAAGGAGGCAGTGGTAGTTGAGATCCTGATTTTTTTTTTATTTGTAAATATACAGTTGAGGAAAAATTGCAGTATCCAAGGCGAGCTGACAGATTTTATCAAGTACGCTGCTGTTTCAGAGTTTTCCGACTGTTGTCGTCCAGGTCACCTGAAGATCACACTCCCTAGGCAACTCCTGCGCAAAGTCCCGAACTACCGAGGGTGCAAGTCCGAAATTTGCGTATTTTGTTGTTTTGAGAAACGCATGCCGCACCTACGTCACCAGACGATTTCCCTAGTCCTTCACGGTACTTTAAACCGGGGTGGAAACGGCAGGAAAGCAACAGGTCTGGGGTGAAAATAGTTTCCTGGGGAAAAAGTCCCTGTTCCATTGTTTCTGGTATTTTCGGTGGAAACATGGTATAAGTGTTTTTATTTTGACAAGTGGTCTGAGTTAAAGGGATAGTTCACCCAAAAATTAAAATTCTTGTCATCATTTACTCACCCTCATGTTCGATTCCCAAACCTGTATGCGTTGCTTTTCGTATGTTGAACATATGAATAATATTTTTAAATTCAATTCAATGCAAGTTGATTTGTATATCATTTTTTACCGATACAAATCATTGCAAACCCAAACTTTACAGAAAATTACGGTTTCTACATTATTTAGTAGTAGCTTATCAGTGGTGACTGTGTCAGTTTAGATTTGCTGGTAATCAAACAGTTGTGGTTCCCATTGAGTCCATCGGTATTTATTTTCCCTACTATTGAATTTCAATAGAAACCACGCCTTGTTTGATTACCAGCAATCTCAAAATATCTCTTCTATGTTCAACATTATCGCTTTAAGTGCGGTACACCACAACTATGAAAATCATGTTCAGTGTAGCTCTGATATTCATTATGATTAACCATGGAAAACGCACCAGACAAAAAGACATCCACATCCGAAGGTCAATACATAAGTTTAAATTCTTATCCACTGTTATAATATCAGAGGTAAAAACTGGCAGAACAGTAAGTTTATGAACATATTGAATATTCATTTTACAACAGTTTGCATGCTACCGTTGGGAGATATCATCAGGAAACACGGTGTTAGCTTTCACTGTTTGCTGATGATACTCAGCTCTATATTTCTTTGCGGCCCCAACGAAATACAACCATTTTGCAAAACTAACTAACGAATAGCATAGCTGATATAAAACACTGGAGACTTAGTAATTTCCTACTGCTAAATTCTGAAAAAGTAGGTGTTAATTATCGGGACCTAAAATCTGCATGTAATAAGCTAGAACACTGTCTAACATTTGATGGCTGATGTCAGTTTTTTCGTCATCAGTTCGGAACCTAGTGTGCTTATTTGATTAGGCACTCCTTCCTTTGAAAGCCATCTTTCTAGCATCTGAAAACTGCATATTTTGACATTTTAAAAATAAATCTAAATTATGGCCTACTTGCTCTCAATGTCAAAAATGCAGAAAAGTTAATTAATGCTTTTCATGACCTCAAGGTTAGATTATTGTAATGCTTATGGGTGGTTGCTCCGTGGCGCTTCAAAAGGCAGCCTTGTCCAAAATGCAAGCAGCTAGAGTTCTTATTTTAGAACCAGGAAGTATGACCATATTAAGCCGGCTCTGTCAACTCTGCACTGGCTCCCAGTATTGAACAATGAATTCATTTTAAAATCTTGCTAATTACTTATAAAACCCTGAATGGTTTAGCTCCTCAATACTTGAGCAAGCTCATATCACGATTAATGTCCTTCAACGTCCGTTGCTATCTCAAAACTCTGGCCCAGTTGCTAATACCTAGAATATCAAAATCAACTGCGAGAAGTGGCAGATCCTTTTCCTTTTAGGGTGCTTTCACATCTCTAGTTCGGTCCATTTGTCCGAACCAGGCAAACAATTATACATTTGTAGCATTTTTCAGCTTTTTTGGTTCCTTTTTCACACCACACCTGATTGCTTTGGTCCGAACCAGTTGAACGAACCAAAATGCAGTCACATGACAACATCCACATCTCTCATTGGCCATGACGTATGTCCTAAACTGCTTTTCGATCCTTTTTCGGGAAACTTCCATTATAAGAGAAAGCCAGCAACAACACGGAGGACAACACAGCCCTATGGAGATAGACGACTGGGCGGGCCTGGTTTTGTTTCCTGGGCCATAATCATTTACATGTGTTTTTATACACGGACAGTATGCAACAATAACATTTCTATAATAAGAGCGGAAGGCGGCTTGGAAAACAAAGTTCTAATGCACTGTCAAACGGTGATCGGGCATCGCTCCGTAAACTTCAAGCGGAGGCGTTGCAGTAATTTCTTACTTAACTCTGACACCTGCTCATCTTCCGAAAATATTACCAACGATCTATCAGGTAATGTCGAGCCCGGCTCTTTTCTCTTTGAAATAGTTTTCTTCCTGTGAGTTTCTCATAAAACAGCTTGCACATGCGAAAGTTCAAACTGTCAACAAACAATTCTTCATCCCATAAGGCCACAGCGCAGCTGGTTTATCCAAAAATGATCATACTTTTTTTCAGTTTGGTCTGTTCGAGGTCCTTTTCTCACCACACATGAACCGCATCGCAGAGTTCGTTTTGAAAGCGTACCGAGACCACCTCTTCAAGAAGGTTCTCGGTACGCTTGTTGGTCCGCCTTTGGTGCGCACCCCGAGTGCGATTGCTGCTTTCACACCTGCCAAAACGAACAGCACCCAAAGGGGGAAAACGAACTTGGTACGATTCAACGAAAATAAACGAGGCAGGTGTGGAAAGCACTTAAAGAGACAAAAAACTCTGGACAACTAACTAGCTGGTTCGGGAGCGCACGACCAATCTGTCAGTTTTAAATATAGATTAAAGACTAGGCCTCTTCAACGGCAACATACACCTTAATTACACTATCACATTTTCGCTAATTCAGATCTGTAAAGGATTGTTAAGGCTGCATTAATTAGGTAACTGGACTGTTAAACCACACCAGGATGGTTTCGTCTGGCCATAGGAGACTGGCCCCCGACTGAGTCTGGTCTCCCAAAGTTTTTTTTATCCATTTTGTCATCGATGGAGTTTTGGTTCCTGCCACTCGGCCTTTGGTTGGATACAATTTTGCCACACATTGTTACTTGACCTTAGCATTGTTGGTTTATATTGTAATGTTACTTTGCCCAGCACAGTAGGCAAATGGACATTTTATAGGGGTTTTTTTTTGTTGTTGTTGAGATTTTTGAGTTTGTTTTTTTCATGCCCTTGTCAGCATGTTTGCGTGTCAGTTATGTGGACATCAATGAAGTACTCCCGTGGCCTACCTCTCACTGCAGCTGATGTAGAAAGGACACTTGAAAACCTGCAACTCCTCAACTGATACTCCCTTGGTATGTTACTACACTCATGTCATTCTTTTTAAGACTTTTAATCTATCTTTGGAACACAAATTAATATATTATTAAAATTCTTTTTCATCCTTTTTGTTCAACAGTTAAAGGAACACTCAACTATTTTTGAAAATAGGCTCATTTTCCAACTCCCCTAGCAATGGTTACCTCCAAAGAAACACATGCAGCCATCATCGCTTTGGCATCAAAATGGCCTCACATGCAAGGAAATTGCTACAAAGAATATTGCCACCTGAAATAACCATTTATCGGATCATCAATGAACTTCAAGGTGAGAGGTTCGACTGCAGTGAAGCAGTCTTCAGGACATCCCAGAGTGTCCAGCAAGTGCAAGGACCGTCTCCTCCTGAGGAGCCAGCTACGGAATTGTGTCACCAGCAGTGCAGAGCTTGCTCAGGAATGGCAGCAGGTTGGTGTGAGAGCACAGTGAGGCCAGGACTTTTGGACAATGGCCTGGTGTCAAGAAGGACAGGAAAGAAGCCATTTTTCTCCACGAAAAACTTCAAGGACAGACTGAAACTCTGCAGGAAGTACAAGAAATGGACAGCAGAAGACTGGTGCAAAGTTATTTTCTCTGATGAAGCTCCCTTCCGACTGTTTGGGACATCTGGAAAATTGATTGTTCGGAGAAGAAAAGGTGAACGCTACCATGAGTCCTGTGTTGTGCCAACAGTGAAGCATCCAGGTCACAAAGCAATAGTGATTAAGAAGTGGCTCGAAGATCATTACATTTAAATTTAGGTTCATGGCCAAGCAACTCCCCGGATCTCAAACCCACAGAGAACCTGTGGTCAGTCCTAAATAGGCAAGTGGACAAGCAGAAGCCCACAAATTGTGATCAACTTCAAGAACTAATAAGGCAAGAATGGATGGTGCCGATGATAATGGCGGCCTCCTTGGTGTGCTCCGCAGTTGTTTTTGTTAGTTTGTCCTGTCTTTAGTTATATTCCTGCAGTTTCATCAGTGACGAATTGCTGGACATTCGGCACTACACATCAACGGTTATATTACCGGTTTTCGATTATTCTTCTGATGTTTTGACAGGGGACATAGTAGCTGGCAGTGCAGCGGCGCTTGATTAAAACACTTCAGGACATGCAGGATGGGGGAAGGATAGCGATGCCCTTGTGGAAGTCAGGCAAGCGTGGGATTTTTAAACGCGTGCTGCCTAGCAATAATCGGCAGAACCTCCATTCTCTACCTTAACAAAACGGGATGAACTTCTTCTGCTCTCCCGGCAAATAAGGATTTCGCACCCTTATATGCTCTGTGTTTCACGGAAACCTGGCTGAATGGACACCATACCGGATACAGCGCATTTCATCTACTGGCTTTTTAAGCTGTTTAGTGCAGGATCGTGACCCCGAATCATCAACTGGGAATCCCGCGGGGACAGGAATGCTTTACATCAACGTAGTGCGTACAGGATGTAACAGTGTTTAAGAAGATGTGCTGTCCTGATCTAGAAGCGCTTCTTCAAGCACAACAGCAAGCAGTTATGTTCTCAGGGAAGCTTGCTTTGTTCATTCTCGCTAGTGTTTACATTCCCTCGCTGCAGCCGAGGAAGTTCAACCTGCTACAGGAGGCTGCTGAAACAGTTCTACTCCGGCCTATTATTGAATCTATTGTCCTCTGCAAGTCAATAACTGTTCAGATCAGATACCAAAATCTGAACTCAGAAGGACTACAGAGGATAGTCCTGACTCTGAGTGAATCATTGCGTACCAACCCTCCCTACTCTCCAAGAACTGTACTCATCCAGAGTGAGCAAAAGGATGGCAAAAATCTTCTGGACTTCTCACATTAGCCACACTCCCTCTTTGAACTGTTGCCATCTGGTCAACGCTACAGAGCACTGGAGCACAAGAACAACCAGAACAGGAACAGTTTCTTCCTCAGGCCAAAACAAATCTAATGAACACTTGACACAGTCACTGTGGAACAACACCACAACACTATTATACACTCTCACTATTTATCTAAACACATATTAGTCACATTCAATTTGCACATAATATACCGGTACATACAATTGTGCCATTTCACTTTCAATTCAATTCAATAAATTTATTGACCAATGTCAAACAGTTAGCTGATGTGGAATTTGTCTTGGTACAACTCTCAGACATCCACAAACCCAAAAGACAAACATCATGAGTACAAAAAAAAAAAAAAAAAAAAACATAAGTTAACAATGTTCACTCAACCATAACCAGCAAACCAGTAAGACATTAGACCTAACACCCCGCAGAAAAAGGACAATACCCACTCGGCAGAGAAAGTGCACAGTGCATACAGTTAATAAAGTGCTGCTAGCAGTCAGTGCAGGTTCAGATATCTGATAGCCAGAGGGTAAGTGCTGTCTCTGAAACGTGATGAAGAAGTCTTAATACTCCTATATCTTCTTCCTGATGGAAGGAGATTAAAGATGATAATGAGCAGGGTGAGAGTGGTCCGCTATGATGTTTTTAGCCTTTCTGATTATTATACCTGGTGGAGAAAAGTGAAGAAAGTGAAGGGGAGACTACAAGCCTATAATTTTTGATGCTCTGCATACTACTCTTTCCATCCTATAGTTTTGTCCTGAGCGGTTGTGTGACCAGAACCAGACAAGCATGGAAAAATGTGACACGCTTTCAATAGTTGACCTATAAAAAGTGGGTCATGGCAGCTCGGCTGACTCTAACTTTTGAGCTGCTGCAGAAAGTGGAGTCGCTGGTGAGCTTTACTGATCTTAAAATTAGTGTTGAGCTCCCAGGATTAGGATTCCTTGAATGTTGCTCCCCAGGAACTGGAACGGAAGGTGACCCTCTCCCCACCTCCACCCACATTAATGGGAGAGCGTAGAGAGGGGACTAGGGGACCTTCTAAAATCCCTGGCAAACCAGGTTCCTCCTGGTTTTTGACGATATTTAAGTATTCAAGCAGTTATAGCTTTCGTCACCATTTCACCAGCCCCTCCACTTCTCTACAGGTAGGTCAGACTCATCTCCATTAGTCATAAGGCCAAGCACAGAGGTATCGTCAGCAAACTAAACAACAAAACTGAATGGTGTGTGCTTGACAGAATTGTGTGTATAAAAGAGTACAGAAGTGGGGAAAGGACGCAGCCACTGAGGAGCGCAAGGGTTCAGACACTTTGACTGTGAGACCGTAATCACCCATTTTAACCACCTGCTTCCTATCGCCTAGAAAGTTAAAAAACCATTTGCAAAAGGATGTACTAACACCTAGCTCTGTAACGTGTTAATTAGATTTAAATTAAACTTGTATATTGTTATTCGTACTTGTTCTATTTTTAGTCGTTATTATCTGTGTTTTTTGTTTTGTCCACTATCATTTGTTGCACGCGAAGCTTCTGTCACAAAATCTCATTCCTTTTAGGGGTAAACATACCTGGCAAAAAAGGGCCCCTTTGATCTGATCGTCAGGTTTTTGGCCCCAGACACTAATATCCCATGCCAGACCCGAATTGCAGGGGGTTTTAATGAAAAACAAGGGTAACCCCTGTAAATATTTACTCTTTAAAATTTTTTTTGCCGTTTAAAAGTTTTTTAAAAATTTAGAAATGTTTCTCATTTTTTTTCGGGAAACCATAGAAATGTGGGAAAAAAATTACAAATACTGAAACAGAAAAACTTTTAAAACAAAAATTTTTTTCATGGCATTTACACTGTACACAAAACCCAAAAAAACACATGCCTTTTTGTGGGGTCCGCAAAAATTTTTTTTCTTTATTTCTTATTGGACTTTATTTTTTATTAAAATTTTTTTCTTTTTTAAAGTAATTATTATTAAATCAGTATTTTCTCGGGGTAACTTTTTTCTAATCATTTTTCTGGTAAAATTTTTTTTTTTCTAATGTTATTTAAATTTTTTGGAATTTTTAATTTCTTTCCATTTGGGTTTTGGGCAAAACCACAAATTTTGAGAAAAATGATTTAAGGGTTTTTGTTTTTTCAAAAAATTTTTAAAAAGTGTAATGAAAAAGATACCCTTTTTAAAATTTACACTTTTTTGTTTTAATTTTTTTTAATGTTTTAAAGGTTATATTTGACCCTGTTTTAAAAATTTTTTTTTTAAGCTAGACCCCAAAGGGGTGATTTAAAATTTAGAAAAATAATTCAAACTTTTTTTTAGCTGTCCTTTTCTAAATAAAAACCCTTTTTGTATTTTTTACAGAAAAAAAAAAAAAAAGGCACAAAAACATTAACTGTTAAAACCCTTTTTAAAAAGTTTTTTTACTTTTTAAGGGGAAAAAAATAACGTTTATGTGTTTTTCCAAAAACTTTAAACCCAAACAAAATTTTTAAACAACAGCAAAAACCTGAAAATTTAACGGGAAAACTTGTGGAAAACTGTGCTGCCAGTTTTTTTTTTTTTTTTACGAAAAAATTTTTAAACGTGAAATTATATGAAGTTTTAACAAATTCGTGACATTCGGTTTTTACAGAAAATTAAAGCTTTGGTTTGAATTAAAAGGGTGCCAGCTAAATATAAATAATGCAAACAGTAACTTTGGGGCCAGTTTTGTGTGTTTTTTTTGTCCTTTGGGTTTTTAACAACTTGAGGTACTACTAATTTTAGCGTAATCCCCACCCTTTGAGGCAACTGCTTTCTTTCCACTAATCAGCTCTAGTTGGCAATTTAATTATTTCATAATATAGGGACAACATGAAAGGGAGGTTCGTCACTTTCACACTTTATGATGCCCGGAAGGGTCCTTCTTAGCCCCCTCCACCCCCCCAATGCTCCCTATCAACTACTGGCTGCAATTTTGCGGGAAAAACCGATTGTTCCACCGGGTCAGCTATCATGCGGATTTATCAGAAAAATGAATCGTTTGCCCTTCTAATGTGGTGCTACCAAACCCATTTACCCACAGCATTTTTGAGACTTTAAAAAGGGAAATGTACAGGTTATACATAATTAAAACAACAATAGCCCCCCATTAATCCTAAGCTTTTTTTTTTTTATTCCAGTTTAAAATAAAATTTAAAACCAGTTCACTAAAAGTGGGGTTTTTATGTAGGTGGAAATTGGAAAAAATTTTTACACCGATCCCGGGTTTTGTGAATTATACTTTTTTCCAAATCCCAAATTTTTATCCCCTTTTAAAATATAGTTAGTTTTTTTTCAGCTTTTTTAAATTTTTTTACAGACTAAATCCCCTAGCCACGAACAAAGGAAAAAAAATGAAACCCAACACAAAAAAATAATTTGCAAATAATTTTAATAAATTTCAAAAAATTTTCATTTTTCCAAATTTTTTTTATCTACTTTTTACACTAGTAAAAATTTTTTTTTAAAAAACACATAGCTTAGACGGGAATCATCATTTCTTTCTTTTTCCCCCATGTTTTACGAAAACCATTAGGTTCCGGGTTTTTTGGGTCTTTGTGTTGCTTTTTTCTGACCCCCCCAAAAGGAAGCTTTTCACTGCTCATGGGGGAAATTAAACCAGATTTTTCATTCCAAAACCCCCCCCTTTCTCCAATGCCAAAAATCCCTTGTTTTTCCGTTCATTTGGGGGACAAAAAAACCCCCAGGAGTCCTTTCCCAAAAGATAAAAATTTAAGCAAATTTGAAAAACATCCCTAATGTTTTTTTTGGGGAAAACCCTTCTTGTGTGGGGTTGGCTGTTTTTTTCCCCTTTTCTGCTCCCTGTTTTTCTTCTCCTCTCCCTTCTCTCCCTGGGATTTGCCTTTTGGTTTTTCTCCTGTAAATTTAATTAAAACCTGTGGAGTTCTCAACACCCTCGGTTTAGGTCCAAGACCCTCCCCCTTTGACATGGAATCGGGGCAGATTTCCTTCTGCTCCCCACTGTTCTTTCTCTCTGATTGTGGTACTTTTTTTTGGGTGGTTTTTAAATTTGTTTTTTTGGGGGGTTTTAAATTTTGCTGGTCATTTTGCTCATGTGAATTTTAACCTGAACTGGGGAAAATGCCCGGAGGGTTTTGGGGGAACGGGGAAGTATGTCTGGGGACTTAAAATTGGCTACGTTTAAATGCACACTTTTTTTTTAAATTGGAAACTAAATTTTAATAAAAATTTGGGAAAGAACCCAACCCGAAAAGATATGGGGGGGTTTTGGGAAAGGCCACGATAGTAAGGGCAGAGGCGTTTTAAACATTCTTTTGGGGGCCTTGGGGGCCCCCCAATGAGGGGGGAAAAATATATTAATATATATATTTTTATATATATATATTATATAATATATTAATATATATATATATCCCCCCTCATTGGGTTTTTTACAAAAATCATGGGGGGAAAATGGCTCCACAGGTATTCCCCACGCTTCACCCTCATCTTACAGCTGTTTCCCCGGAGGCAATGAGACCAATACTTTATTTAAAACGGTGTTGCCATTTTCATGTGAATAAAGTATGTGTTTTAAATGTGCTTCATTTTTCTCTGGGGGCAACGCTGTGTGATGAGGGGTGAAAGCAGTGGAAATACCTGTGGAAAAACGATTGCTCCCCAATGATATTTGTAAATGTATGTATGACAAATAAAATGATATGATATTGATTTATAAAAATCAATCTACGATAAACACACAACCTGGCCTCGTTTCTCGCTATGTGCTGCTGTGGGTCTGGATGAAGAACGCACGAAAAATCTCAAAATTTTTAGGTGGGGCTACGTGGTTCATTTTAGGGGGACTCTAAGCTCCAACCTAAAAATGGCCTAGCGACGCCCATGGCCAGAGGCCAATGGGCCGAATTTGGGCAGGATGCCGGGGTTACACCCCTACTCTTTTTTTCGAGGACATCCTGGGATTGTTTTGACCAACAGCGAGGTCAGGACCTCTGTTTTATACGTCTCATCATCCTAAAGACAGTAGCCTTTTGGTCAGTATAGTGTCGCCCCTATCACTACACTGGGGCCCATTAGGACCCACACAAGACCACAGGTGTTGCAGCCCCCCCTGCTGGCCTCATTAATACCTCTTCCAGCAGCAACCTAGATTTTTCCAGCAGGAGGTCTACCATCCAGGTACTGACCAGGCTCAGCCCTGCCTAGCTCTCAGTGGGCGCAACCAGTCGTTGGGGCGCCAGGGTGATAATGGCGGCTGGCTATAGATGTCACCAAATCTTCAAATTCAGAATAGCTTTTGTTAGACATGCGAATCAGTCGCTCACCACTTGCTCAATAGTGAAAGTGAAAAAGTGGAAAGTGACATATAGTAATAATAGATATTCGCACTGTGTGCACATAATAAATTCTCTCCTACACGGTTGCTTATTTTGTTTTTAACCAGCAGAAATTAAATATTTACCCTCGTTTTATGGATAAAATAGACATATAAAACGCTGGTGCTGTGCTGCTCCATCTTTATCCCTGCAAACAAAAAAAAAGCCCCTCCCAGTTGCCCAAACCGAGGTTGGCCTGTGGATGAGTATACCAAAAAAGGTTTTGTCCTGCTTCACTTCACAGTTGCCGGTGAACGGGAGAGTTTTATAATGACCGGACACTGGCATTTATACAACCCTTTTTATTAAACGGACGAGCCAAATCGTTCGGTGCGTCATATCCGTATTTTTCTCTCTGCGTCATTCCAACAGTGCAGTTCTTTCAGTTTTGTGGTTCAATCCTATCAAGTGTTATTACATGCACGCTCAATCGTATTAGAAGAGGAAATACAACACCCCCTTCAATCCGATCCGACATTCATCCGATCACGCTCAAATCGGATCGATACAGGTGTTTTATATGAACGTTTTTTTCACTCCGATTTTGAGCCCTTCAATCCAATTACACCAACAGAGTATTGTGGGTGCATGTAGTAAACGTAGCCCCTTGTCCATCCATTGGTAGGTTTGTAACCGTTTTGTTAGACATGACCTAAGTAAGGAGTGTGGTGCCCACCCCATCCACTTTTGTTGGTAGAGAATTACGCCGAAGGGAAGATCTTTGTGTATTTTCTTTCCCGATTAGTTAGCAGGGAAATTGGGTACATCAAGTTAGAGTTTGTGCCGTTTGTTTACTATCGTTTGCCTTTTTCTCCGTGCCCTAGTTTTTAGTCGCCCTTCTGGCACATGCTCGTGTCTCTTTTGTATCCGCTGTTTTTCATTGTCTTACCCCAGGTTGTATTTATTTGTACATAGTGTGCATATGTTCGTCCGTACACTTTGCAGCATATCGGTATGACGTTTTTATAATCGCTGGGAAAAGTTGATTTTCGCTACTGAAAAGGTTTCATTTACACATTTCAGGAATTCAACTGCAGATTGGGTAAAACTTCTATCTGCTAAGGTAGCTTGTAATAAGTCTTCCCTGTCTGGGGTGTTCTTTAAATTTTGATGAGATCTATTTTTGGCTCGACATTTTAACAAAAACCCACCAATTCAGCTACGCTCAACAAATTCGAATATGGGTGACAATTGCAATCAGCTAATCAACTAACAACACCTGCAAGGTTTTCCTGAGGCTTCAAAATGGGTTCTGTCATTTGGGTTTCCACTATGCGACACAATCATGGGGAAGACTGCGCGCTGACATTTTGTCCCAGAAGAACAATCTAGGGTTGACACCCTGCACAAGGAGTGTACGCCACAAACAATTCATTGCCAAAGAAGCTGGCTGTGTCACAGAGTGCTGTATCCAAGCATGGTTAACAGAAAGTTGCGTGGAAGGAAAATAGTGTGAAAAGACAAGAATGCACAACTAACGATAAGGAGGCGCAGGGCGCCTTAAAAGGATTGTCAATCAAATCGCTTCAAGGAATTGGAATGAAACTTCACAAGGCAGTGGACTGCGGGCTTGGGGTCAAGGCATCAATACCAGCCACACACACACAGTGTCAAGGAATTGGCTCTACAGTTTGTTCTATAGTGTACTCTTGTTAAGCCCTCCGTGAACCACAGCCACAACATCAGAGGCGTCTTACCTGGGCTAAGGAGGAAGGAACTGGGGTGCCTCATTCATAAAACTCTCTGTATGATCTCATCCTAAAAGTGTACGTAAGCACAAAAAGCTAGATTTGTGCGTACGCACAAAAGTTTCAGATTTTATTAAAACCATGCGTAACGCCAGAACTTACGCAAAAAAAAATCCCTTTAGATAATCCCAGTCAGGGGGAAGATTGTGCGTAGGTTATGTGCCTCTCCACCCCATCTCCTCCCTGAAATAACCACCATAGTGGAGCTTACAACGCCTAGTTTTACAATGCATAACCTCAACTGATATCATTTCCATGCCACGGTGACCACCATGTTTAAAACACCGAGACATAAAGGAATATGATGATGGGGACTATTAAAGGCCATTTTGTTATTGCCATACACATACATTTTGAGTGCTAAAAATGATCCAGTATCCTTGTTATGTTTAATAATAAATATATGAAAATATCCATAAAAACAAAATGCAAAAGACGAATTTTGAAGTTGTTCTAAAGATATATTTTTAGAATAGAGTTGATCTCATTATTTTACACTGGCTAAATAGTTATTTCAGTTGTTTTAAACAATTCAAATCAAATTTAAAATGTGTATCAGTTTTTAAACCTGATGACGGCAAACATCTTTAGCTATTTTTAGTGGAAACAAATAGGCCCATTTTTTATTGCAGTGTAAATAAAATTGTCTGAGTTCGGCTTGTCAGGCTGACAAAGTATTTAAAAAGGGATGAAAACGTTGCAAATCTTACCGTTTTCTACCTAGTTTATATCCTTCCAAATATAGTGCTATTTTCATTATGTTGGTTGAGATGCCTTCACACAACATTCAACACCTCAGTGCAGCTGCGGTTGTAAGCTATTATCATTGGTCCTATAACGGACAATGGACCGTTTCAACACACAAACGAATCCAGCAGTGTGGGTCCACCATCATATCGAAGAAAGTGCGCATCATTGATCATTGTTCTCAAGCTAAAATATTTCTCATAACATGTGGTCCTTCTGAAAGTATTCTAATTTGTTGAGATAGTGAATTGGTGGGTTTTTTTGTGAAATGTGAGCCAAAATCATCCCAATTAAAAAGAACCAAAGACTTAAACTACTTCAGTCTGTGTGCATTAAATTTATTTAATTCACGGGTTTAAGAAATAAATGAAAACTTCTCCACAACATTTTAATTTATTGAGATGCCACCTGTATTTCTGCTCTCTACTTTGTAAATAATAGCCCTAAATGCTCTGTATTCTCCTTTGTATTATTTGCGTTTGTCTGTTAAGATTTGTGATGTCTGCTAACGTACTGGGTTTTATTGATAACCCATTGCTTGAAGGTTTTGAGAAATGTCGTAAAGATGATCTCCTTGCTATAGCTGTACACTTCCAGATCTCTGTTAACTCTGTACTCTTTAAAGAAGGGAAATTAGAAAAGTGTATTAGAAAATCTTTTGGAACTAAATATTCTTGGTTTGCCCTGCAGCAACTGGGGAAGCAGATCAAACTGAAACTGGTGTGAACACAGAGCCTGGTCAGAAACCGGCTGAGATCGAGGTGGAGGCTGAAGCTTCAGTCGGGTTTTGGCCCGTTTGAGCCTTTTTCCCTGTCTCCCCCTGAGGACGCACGGGGGTCTAAAGGGGAGATGCTTAAAGATTCGTCGTCTCCCCCGGCTCCGCATGGGCCACACGGAAGTGAGCCAAGCTTGTAAAAATTTTGATCATCTGCGACTTTGATGGTAAGGAGCTCGGGAAATTGAGGTGGACAAAGACATTAGTACAAACTGTGCTGGTTGAAGATAGAGTCGGTGTGAAGGCCGCGTCTGTGCCTGCTAGCCCGTTGCTTCTGTGTCTGCAACTCGAGATAACATAAATTCAGTCGGCCCTCAACAACTAAATTTGATTGTGAGCAAAAATCTTCCTTTAGTACCACTGTTCAGAGAGTTGAAAGTGGACCGTTATTTCAGGGTGTTTGAGAGAATTACTACTTCGCTAGGTTGGACCTCAGGCTGTATGGTCTCTAATGTTACAGTTGCAAACCTTGAGGGAAAAAAAGCGATGGAAGTTTATTCTACTTTGTCCTCAGAGGAGGCTCTACAGAATGAGACCATAAAGGCAAGCATTTTCACGGGTTGTATGAGCTGGTTCCCGAAGCTTTCAGACAGAAATTTAGGAATCATCAAAAGGTTAGTACTGAGACGTTTGTTGACTTTGCACGTGAGAAAGGGCTATTGTTTTGATAATTGGCGTACACTTCTAGCATAAGTTACTGATTTCGGCTCCTTGCGCAAGTTGAATGCTCCTTCTCCACACAGAATGTGTTTAGTACTGCGCACTGTGATTAAAATACCTTTCTGTTCCTCAAGTGCACTCTGCCTCTGTTAAATTCAGTGTAGACCTGCTTAAAGAAAATGTGAGTGTTTTTACTGTCACAAGGTGGTTCCTGTAATCGTCTGATTGTTTGATGTTAAAGAACAAACAGCAACAAGTTCTGGGTACAAACGTCTGTTGTTTTTGTGAATGCAATTTCCCCAGCTCATACTGATCTGATAATAAAACCATTTATTTGCTAAAAGGGTTTTGTGTCTTTCAGTGGTAATCCTGACGACCAGGTTCAAGTGCAGGTGTTGGCGTGACACGGGAGCAGTGCAGTCCTTTATGTGTGGGGATGTTTCCATTTTTGTATGGAAGTGTTGAAAGTGCCACTGCCTTGTGTGGCATTAGCAGACTGGTCTGGTTATTTGGTTTGTTAATGAGCGCCTTTACATGCATGTTCTTAAGCCTACTTATGCTTAAGCTGAAAATGCACTTGGTCATGTAAATGCGGTAACTCGTTTACTTTTATGGAATAAGTCATAAACGGGTAAGCATGAACCGGTTGCAACAGGTAGATTTTTGTCTCTTACCTCCGACTGTGCGCACGACATGAAAACGCAATAACCCCCGCTTTCTGTCGGTTTATTGAACTGTGCATGTGTGATACATGACAGGAATGCATTCAATAGTGCAGATTTAAGCACACCTAACCGAACAAACGTTTTGCAGTAAAGGAAAGAAAGAATATAGAACACAAAAGCAGACTTTTTCATGACTCAGAAAATGATAAAATGTGTTCTCATCTTGTGCAGCAAAGTTGAAGTGGTTCATAAACTGCACGAGAGGATAATATACGGATCTGTAGTTTGCCCGACATGTTGCAAGCTTAATTTAACATCACCACTGACAAATTTAACTGTAATACTCTCTTAGTCAGATACGCAAAATGAATTATCTTTTTGATGTCATTACAGGGAAATAACCTGATTTTATTAATGAAGTCATGTAAATAGCATCTTACTGCAATTGTCCGGTTACTGATGTGCATGTAAACGGGGGTGCAGCAGGGTGCAGCTTTCAGTTTAGGAAATTGATTTGGCCGGTGGTCAAAGTTTTTCCTGTGATGGAAGTCGTGGATAACCTGTTTCGTCTGTTCCAGATGAGTTAGTCTCAAAAAGGTTTCCGGAAGTATTTCCTGCATGTGTGCTTACGAGTTCCCAAGTTAAGAAAGGAGGGCCGAAGGCTGAGTACTATTAGTTACATGTTTTCTGTGTAGATATTAGGAAACCTGAGGTGGTTATTGATTGGAGCGGCGATAAAACACAAAAAACTGAAAAGGTCAATGACGGTCTCTCACCTTTATCTGTAACTTGTGAAGAACAAACGAGTCAGAGCCCAAAAGAAAGATGTTTCCTTAACCAAATGTTTTGAGATTGTAGTTAATGAAAACGGGAATGCTTCATTTTATTTTGAACATGAGTTGTTAATGCGTAAATGGAAACTTAGGTTTATAGCAGATGCTGAATGCTCTTCTGTATGTCAAGTTGTAGTTCCCATATGGAGTATCAGTATATTCCCAGTATCGAGCACAGGTTTTTTCGCTTGCTCATGATCATGTTCTGTCAGGTCACTTGGGCATTACCAAGATCTTCAACATTATTTTTTTTTACAATTTTGGCCTGGGTTGTTCTGGGTGTTCTTTCCCTCCATTTTTCTGCTCCTTTTTTATTTTTTTTTTTTGCACGTAACCTAGTTGCACGGTGCCGGTTTGTTAGTAACATACTTCAGAGCAATCCATTTTAAAATCCTGGGTTACCATTTATGTTGTGTTTGTTCCTTTATACCCTAGACTTGGGAATGTAACACTAATAAACACATGATTACCGTTTGAATTTGATCAATTCAGATTCTTTTCGATTCCCAGTTTCGATTCCAATGTGATTTAAATAATGATATCAAACATTTATCTCCACGTTTTTGGAAATAATGATTCCAATGTCCCCATTTCAAATAATGATATCAAAACATTTATCCAGTGTCTCTTTTTTGCAAACAATTTATTGGAGCTGAATACCATGAACAGAAATCTACATAAAAACTGGACTCTTTAAGAGCTGTTTGTATGCAAAATACAACTTCATGATTCTGGATCAATTTAGTTTTTTTCTTCCCTCCAGTGGAAGTTGTGGCTCTCCCATGATTCTGAAGAAAAAAAAACATTAGACAACTAAACAAAATCACATTTAATTTATGAATAATGATTCAATGACTCACTCAAGATGTACTTGTTTCATTACTGGATAAATCCACGTTCTTGAACAAATATTTTGTATGATTCAAAGACAAATATATTTTAACAGCCCCTTTTCGCCACCTACTGGCGTTACATAGAATTACGTTGGTGTTTGAATCGTGTTTCAATCTTTAAAAACGATCTATTAAATTAAAGTGCTTTGTCATTGTTGGTGGTGACACCTATCGTGCAAACATGTTTAGCTATCCAGATACTATACTTAGCTTTTTTTGGCATCATATCGCCAAATGTAACCAAACTTTGGAGCGCTTAGATTAGCGAGCAACCGTCCTTGAGAGAACTAGGTCCGGATCCTCACAGATGAAAAAAAAAAAATGCGAAGGAACTCGTGCATAGGCGGAATTCGAGTAAGTATCTGATTCTGGAATCGGAACCTCAATCATTTGATTCCCAGGACCCTATTTGTATCTGTTAGAGAGTTTTCATCTAATTACATGAGAAATGCTAAGCAGGTGTAACGATTTAGCTTGATATAAAAGGCTACAAACAGCATATTTCAGCAACCCCCAAAACATTATGACCAAACCACACATTAGAGTGCGATCTGAAGTTATTACAAACACTTGATGGTGGTTTTAAAATTGAGTTTTGAGTAAAAGCACAGTATAAATCTTATAAATTGTCTTATGTAAGCATGATCCTACAGTGTGCATGAATGGTCCATGTAACAGGCATTTTCGGAAGTGTAGTGTGGACGCAGGGGAAATGCCACATATGGAGGAGGATCTTTTTTCATTTTAAAAACGTTGTCAATTTCATGTGATTTCTCGTTGTGGTGGTGATAATATGATAACTCTGATTACGACGGTTCACTGATTCATTTGATCAAAAGTAATTCAATTTTTATATGATCATTTAGTAAGATAATTTTGATCAAAGTAATTTCAAACTTGTGCGAGGCAGATGACGACATTCTGTGGTCAAAATACAATCAAACTTGTTAACACACTCCACAGCGCCACCCATGTGCATTAATAACTGACTTTTTAGTTTGCATGCTTGGATTTATTATGGAGATTCCCTGCATCTAGGGCCAACATAACAACGTGTAGTAAAATTTGAATGGTGTTTTTATTTTTCTAATAGTAATTACAGATCAAATATTCTACTATTTGTGCACTCCCCTACTTTACATGCCCATTTCTTGAAACCTTTTCAGCTCTGAGTTGTGAAAGACCAGGCTAAACTCTCTACGTTCATTTAACCCTCATGTGGTGTTCAGGTCTTTTTTGCCCCGAGAAGATATTCTTTTTCCCGCAAATACTAGTTAATGTTATTGCATTAGACTGAAATTTAGTGCCTTTGTTCACAAAGGGTATAACTATGTAACATCTGCATCCGCCATTCATTCATCCAACCAACCGCCAGAGGGAGCCGTCTCCCGAATACTGAACACTGTGGCTTCTTCTCTCATCACTTCCCTGCCTGGCACCTGTTATAAGCCATGGTTGTTTGTGCATTAGGGTTGCGAAGTATTGCCATTTACCCTGTCTCTACAAGCGTATTTCATAGTCACGGATGTTTTTCTTGTGTATGGGGTCCTGTAAAAACCTGTCGGTGGTTGACCCTCGTCTTTTGGGATTACTGATTTTGATGTGTTGGCTTATCTGGACTGCTGCTATTGTTTGCGACCCTTTCCTGCTTATTGCCACGATATCTGCCGCCCCGTTTTGCCTTGTCCTGTGGTGTGTGCTTTAAACTCATGCACATGGATTCAAACCCACAACCGATTCAGTCCCATTACAACTCTTAGCAAATTTGTTTTGATAATGTCTTACTTTTTGGGGGAGATTTTTTCACCTTGTGTACACTTGTGTGTTCTGCTGTTCCTTAGAAGCCTATTATGCGGAAGCTGAAAACGCACTTTGGCATGTAAATGCGTAACTCGTTTCTTTTATTGAAGAAGGTCATAAAAAAAAAATGGGAAAAAAGACCCGGCCTCAAAAAATTGCTTAGAAATCTCTCGATGTGGAATATTATCCAAAGAGTTGATCAATCTTTTAGTCAACCAACTCATTTTCTTTAATTTAGGACTGGTTTTGTATTTATATTTTCATCTGATTAATTGTAGGCCTCATTTATGCTGCAGATTAAGGCACCCGTCATTTTTTGACGTGAAAAAAAAAAAAATTTATTTGATGAATAATTTTTCACAATGTTAAATAGAAAACTACGGAAGTTTTTCACACTAGTGTATGCTTTAATGTTTAATTAGGGGAGTTTGGCTGTTAAATGCTTTATTTTGTACAAAATGGCAAAAAAAAGTCACCCTTGTGGTGTGCCGGTTCCAAAAATGTCCAGTCATTCAAAGTTAATGGGAAAGAATGAAAGTAATAGAAACTATTCGTGTTCAGGAGCATGTTGATCATGTTCACGTTCACATTTGTACATGTGTCCTTGCAAACTTAAAGGCCTAGGGCCTGTTCATTGTGTGGATGCAATGCATACGCACGCTAACACACACACACACGTAATACAAACTATTGAGAGTATTTACAAGATTTCTATTTCATTCCTACCCTGCTAATGCATCCTATATCATTTCAACAAGTATGAGAGTATAACTCTCTCATCTCTTTCTGTCTCTTTCTCACTAACCCACGAACATCACAACTTCGGTCTTCCACCCTGCTTCAAAAGAAGTCGTTTGTTCATATTTCTTTGTCAATCACACCTTTTAGGACAAAATATTATGACCAATAGTTTTTGAGACTTTTTTTGTTCTCGGACAAAGCAGACAAAAGTTTATTAATAAATGCTTTACCACGAAGACAGCGCATGTTAAATTATTGTTGCTCAGTGAAAGGTTCTCTCAGATTGGCCAGTTGCTGTTTTTTCATGTCACAATGCGTCAGATTTTGTTGTTGCATGCCATTGTCTCTGTCTTACATTGCCAGTGTGGGTCTTTTTGGTTTTGGGGGGGGGAACACAAACAAAACGACGGCCATGACTTAGAATTACCAAAACCGAGGATTTTGTTACAGAAAAATGTCCGGAGGATTCAATATAAAACAAGAGAAGACTTGAATATAATTTTATATATTGAGACTAGCATATCTCAGATGTACACCGCTGTGCAGACCGTAGCAGTGTCATCTGCTGGCACGTCTTTCAGTGTATTTCAGATAACGTAAGTGCGAGGAAAAGTGTTTATTACGGATTATAGATATGGACTTTGTTTTTCAGGGTTGACAAAACCGATACGCCTATTCACCCCCCCGGAGCCGTGAGACGGCATGTTTTATTAGTGATGCACTTAGTTTTATTTTATGACTTTTGGACTGCTTTCAAATTGTACCAACCCCTTGACTGCAATAATAGAGCTTGGAATAGCCTGGAACAACACAATTTTTAATATAACTCGTCTGAAAGAAGAAAGTCATATACACCTAGGATGCTTCGAGGGGGAGTAAAACACACTGGTGAACTGACCCTTTAATATGTTCTTTCTCGTATGTCGTCACCTGTATGTCACAACATGTTCCGATTTGACAGGGAACAGCACAAATGGGGTTTACTTTTGGGCCCCTTTTTCAGACAAATAAAAGCATTTCACAATAAAAGTCCTGTTTTTTGTGATTCTGTCCCATTCAAGCTTCTAAATGGCCATTCATTTTTGGCCGCGTGAACACCACAATCATGACTTTGTGACACTTTTTTTACAACCAATAAAATCCTTTCAAAACAAAGTCCCTGATTCAAACACACTGAAGTACAACTAGTGTGAGAAACAGTGCAAATGTTCTCCACATTTTATTTAATATTTGTTAAAAATTATTCATATTTGATCATTTTTTTCAATTCAAAAATGAGGTGCCATCTGTCCATAAAACCTCTGCCTACAAATAATCCGAATGCACCTATAAAATACAAAACCATCCTGTACATGAAAGAAAATGAGTTGACACAAAGATTGGGAATCCAAGAGTTTGTGATACTAATATAGCATATTGTGTGATCTTATAACAATCTTTGTAACTGTGTTTTTGTCTATTCAACCCTGAAACACCACAAGTGTTATAGGGTTTTGATCACAACACAAGGGTTAAGACTTTAACACATTTAAGATGAGGATTCTCAACAAAATGGGCATTTTGGCATAACTGTGTTTTTGTCTATTCAAGCATGAAAGAGAACTCAATGCGTTATTGGCGTGCTGTCTGAAGCAGCTCTCTGTACGCGAGAGTCGCATGTGTGTCAAGCAGAAAGGAGATTCACAGACAGTGCACCAGTACCTCACCGAGTTCTCTTTTGTGAAACAATAAACATTCAAATTGGTGAAATGTAGCAAACGATCAAAGCATCTTTCTGTTTCAAAGGCTCTCTACACAAATTATTTTAAAAACATTTAGAGATATGAGATTCGATCATGTCAAAATCCAGCTGTCAGTAACTGATTCTAAAAACTTTACATTATAAAATGTTTGTCACCACCAAACCAGCAACCAGCATCCCATGCTGAGAAATAGCAAACCAGCTAACTGCATCTTATGCTGGTTACCAGCAATGCTGGATTTTTCAACAGGGATAAGACCTAAGACATCGTACACAGATTTAAAGTGTTTCTGTCATGAATCTCAAGACAACCGGGTTTGTGTCAATCAGCTCCCTAGCTCCCAACTGCATAGAAATACAAAGTTCTGACTACTAACCACAAAACAAAAGACAACCGTGTCAATCATCAACCAACCCCCCAGCTCCCATGCTCATGAATCAGTATATCGTCTACATGATTTCGGCACTGGTGAGGACAGTAAAGGACCCTGGGACACTACACATTGGGACACTGATGACTCTATTTCTGGTGACACGACAACGTTGTCATTGTACAACATCACTACTGGTATTTACGAGAAACCGCAGAACTGATATCTTTCTGACATTATGTTTAATGTTATTTAAAGTACAATATAAATAAATATCATTAAATATAAAGATAAATAATACTTATATTGAAATAAAATAATGGTTTGTATTTTAAAAAAAAATCTATATAAAACAAAAAAAAATATTATAAGACATTAAAAAAAAATCTATCGTAATGCGATATATCGCGGTAATGAATATGTCCAATTGCAAGCGATAATATCGCGGTATATGAATGGAGCACGATATTGGTCTCATGGGCATTTTCTAATTCCCGAGAATAAATTATATGTATACACAAATATTCAGAGAATTGGAATGCATTTTAAGAATACTTTTCCCATCAACTGGTCAAAATGCGCAACACCGCTGTATGCTGTATGCTGTATGCCCGGTTAACTAATGAGATCTTATTGTAAAGTGATACCTATGGGTCTTCAAAGTTCTTTAGCACTTTAATCAGTATAAAACTTTTAACTTTAAATATATTTTTTGTATTGCTTTATTGTATTTAAATGTTCAGAAGACATTATTTTGTTATAAGAAAAAAGTTTATTTTTTATTTATTGTTTACTGTTTATGACCCACTTTGTTGACAAGGCTTAATTTCATACCGGCATATACCTGCATACCGTGACAAACTTAATCATTATCAAGTCCAAGACAGCAGAGCACTGTGGGCACTGAACAGTGACCTGAAAGACCCAAGATATTGACAAAGAACAGAGTTGTGTGCAGTTCTTAAAATGATCAAGACGTGGCGATGTAACAGCAATACTTGGTGATGCACATATTCTGCATAGGAATAGAAATGTCATGCTGTTTCTTTCTTCTTCTTTTGTTCAATGGTCATTTACATGCTTAGTTTATATCGCCACCTAATTGACGGTTGTGCAATCATTTTTCTTTGTTTGCGTTTACTCCTTGAGAATAAGTTTTATATTGTTTGTTTGATGCTAATTATATATTAAGTCATATCAGATATGTATTTTTATTACACACACATATATATATGTGTATATATATATATATATATATATATATATATATATATATATATATATATTTATATATATATATATATATATAGTAGACTATATACATAACAGTATTGTACTAATATATTATATTGTGTGCTATCTGTCACACCCACTGAAGGCTCGTCAGTAGGTCATGCGCTGAAGTGAACTAACCCTGGAACATAACCTGCTCCAGAGCAGGTTATCTTCAGAAAGCAAGTTGCTATGGATACTTACATACCCTTATAGTTACCTCTGATTTTAGAAACGAAAGTTGAGGTTGTCCGCTCGCTGATCCTCAAACATACCTGGGTATGTCACATAACCTGCTTTCTGGAATACCCCCCTGGTTTCCTGCCTTGTTTTTTTCCTTTGACCTACTGTATTTTTCCTTCCTTGTCCTGATTATGTCATTCTGTTCACCTGTGTTCATTCAATCATGTCATTAGTCCCTTGTTTGCTTTTCGTATTTATACTCCCTGTTCTGGGGTGTATTCCAGAAAGCAGGGTTAACCTAGTGACTCGACGAGTCACTATAAAAACAGACGCTAAGAAAAAGCGCGCCATGCCGTTTCTTTCTTCTTCTTTTGTTAATTAGTTGTTTACATGCTTAGTGCATATCACCACCTAATTGATGGCTGTGCAATCATTTTTATTTTTTTCCATTTAATCTTTAATCCTTGAGAATGTGAATTATATTGTTTGTTTCATGCTAATTATATATTAAGTCATATCAGATATGTATTTTGATTTAGAATTTAGACATTATAGAAAATGCCGATCCATGTGTAAGATAATAGAAAATGTAATAAATAAAATAAATAAATATAAGTTAAAAATTACCTTGTCATGGTGTTTTATAATTTATACAGATAACTCTTATATATGCCAATAAAAGAAATAATCATATTAGAATAATATATTACCTTATTTATTAGCCTACTTATATTAGCGCTTCCTCATTAACATCAAATATATAGGCTATATTACATATTGTAATATTATATAATGTTGTGCGCTATCTGTCACGCCCACTGAAGGCTCGCTGAAGTGAACTAACCCTGGAACATAACCTGCTCCTGAGCCGGTTAAGTTCAGAGAGTGAGTTGCTATGACTACTAACACACCCTGAAAGTTACCTCTGTTTTTGGAACCGAAAGTTGAGGTTATCCGCTTACTCTTAAACATACCTGGGTATGTCACATAACCTGCTTTCTGGAATACCCCCCTGTTCTATCCTTTGCCGGTTATTGTTTGTTGTTGCTCTCTGCTCCCCCATTCTGTTTTAAGTAGATTAAAAGGTCTCCTTGTGGATTATTCTCTTTTGTCGTGCGTTTATACTGCACCAGCACGTTATAGAATAACCGGCCATTATGAAGGTCACGCGGCGTTCTCCTCTTATCTTCTCTTTTGGTTTCTCTTCAATTATTTATTTTCTTCCCTATGGATATAACCGCCGTCCGCCACCTTTGCATGGAGCAAGGGGATCGCTCCCTCAAGGACCATACTAGGGACTTTTTAGAGCCTAGACAGCTGCCTGGGTACATTACGTCGGACTTAACACCTCGACCTGAGCAAAGCAGTCTGGGGATGGTCCTCGAGGGAGTTTCGGCTGCTTTCTTAGAGTGGGTGCCCGTGGAGTTCGAGGGCTTGGAGGGGAGTCCCACCCACACTCCCGCCGCTGAGGGTGAGCTGCAACTGGTTGGTGGACATTACTTTGAAGAACCAATGGACATGTTTAAAGAGGATTTAATGGACTGGGTTGGGGAGTCCGCCCAGCGCTCCTGAGTCTCCACTGGTTCCACCCAGCGGTCCTGCATCTCCTGAGCTCCCTATAACTCTTAAGTTCCCTCCCAGCCTCCCTCTCCTGCCTCTTATGCCAGCCTGTTCCTCAGCTCAGTCTCCGCTGGTACCTGGTAGTCCCTCAGCTCACCCTCAGTCAGCACCATCCGGGTGCTCTGATCCGCCTCGGGCCTTCCAGTCTCCAGATCCGCTTGGGGTGCAGATCCCGTCTCTGACTCCAGCCTCCGAGTCCCGTACTTCACCCCGGTCCTTCGAACCATTGGCTCCGCCTTGGCTACTAGCTCCCTCGTCTCCACCGTGGCCCGTCATCCCACTGGCTCCACCATGATAACCTCATCCCTCCGGCTCCACCTTGCTCAGTCGTCATATCTCCATGGACTCATTTGGACTCTTTTTGTTCCTGTCCTTCTCCAGAACCCCCTCCCTCCTCAGTTAGACTCTACATGGCATGAGGACGCGCCTTCCCGGGAGCGGGGCGAACTGTTACACTTGTGGAATTTTTAGTTGTGTTTTTCCCGGTTCCTGGTCTCCTGCCTTGTTTGGTCCTTTGACCTAGTTTTTTCTTTGTTGTCTTGATTATGTTATTCTGATCACCTGTGTTCATTCAATCATGTCATTAGTCCTTCATTTGTGATTTAGTATTTATAGTCCCTGTTCTGTTCTGTTCTGTCCTTTGCCAGTTATTGTTTGTTTTTGCATTGCTCTCTGCTCCTGGATTATGTTTTAAGTAGATTAAAAGGTCTCCTTGTGGACTATTTTCCTTTGTCGTGTGTTTCTACTGCACCAGCACGTTACAGTCACTAATGCAAGCACAAGTGAATTTTTATCTTGTCCGGAGAGTTTTGGTGTGCAGCAAATTGTTAAATTGCCCAGTCATTCTAAAGGGCACACCTTTGTTCTCATTTGTTGTTCTGGTCACACTTACTTTTCAATTCTTGCTATTAGCAAACCATAAACTACGACTTTTGCCTCAATAATCTCCTGATTTGCTTGTTATTAATAGTTAGTGAAGTAGCCGTTAAGTTTAGGTATTGGGTAGGATTAGGGATGTAGAATATGGTTATGCAGAATAAATGCTCTATATTGACTAATAAACAGGCAATATGTTAATAACAGGCATGCTAATAAGCAACTAGTTAATAGTGAGAATCGTTCCCTATACTGAAGTGTTACCATTGTTCTGGTATGCACATGGATGACTGATGAAAGTACGCAACTTAGCACAAAAAGCATCCCGCTTTAGCTAAAATATAAACACTTTTACAGGGATCACCATGGTGAATCAGCATAAGACAAAAACATGTTTGGAAGAAGGATTAATGGTGTATTGACTCATTTACATTTTGTTAATTTATGAAAAAAAAAAATAGTGTAGAGCTACAACAACTAATCAGTAAAATCGCTTAACAACAATGGAAAAAAAGGAATTGACAGACATTGATTAATCGTTAGTTGCAGCTCTAAAATAGTGCACCTGTTCTAATCTTGCATACTTCTGACTCATGGCAAAAAAGCTTGGTCATCGTTGCAGCTTATTTTGCTAAGAAATGCAAACACAGATGCCTTTGTACATTTTTTGTCATCCCTTATGATGTTCTGCCCTCTAGTGGTTAAATAGCACTACTGTCATTGCATAGATCAACATTTGTGACAAGGAATAATTGTGATACCAGACTGTTTTTTTAAGCATGACAATCACTCAGTTTGGGTTTTTCTAACCTAAAACATGTTATCTCACATAAAAATCATGTGTTAACAGGCTTACATGTGCAATATGGGAAACAGCCAATTAAATTAATTAAATTAGTTAAAACAGTCACCTGATAGCGGTTCTATTGATGATGTTGTTGGAGAGGTTGATGATGGTGCTGAGGTTTGTGAAGACGTTGATGTTGGTAATGTGGTTGGTGAGGATGGAGATGAAGGCAGTGAATGTGCTGATAATGGTAAAGATGAGGACAATGATGTAGGATTAGGTTCTGTGTCTTTAAAGTATTGTGATTTTTAACACTTTTTAAATACATTTATGCATTTAGCAGACATTTTTATCCAAAGCAACTTACAGTGCATTTAGGTTAACACTTTTTACTTAACATGTGTTCCCTGGGAATCGAACCCACAACCTTTTGCGCTGCTAATGCAATGCTCTACCACTGAGCCACAAGAACACTATACATTTATCCTAGATATCTTTGATCTGGGGTAGTCAAGTTCGGTCCTAGATAGCCGCTGTTCTGCAGAGTTTGGCTCCAAACTTAATCAAACACACATGAACAAGCTAATCAATGTCTTCAGGATTACCAAGGCTATCAAAAGATGACATATTTTTTTAAAGGTTGGAGCTAAACTCTGCAGGACAGCGGCTCTCTAAGACAGAACTTGCCTACCCCTGTCTAAGATAAATGATTTGTGTTAAGAGGTTAGAAAGTCTTACATTGAAAGCATGTCTGATTGTAGTCAGGACAACAGTCACCGATGGTGAGGCAAGCCTCATCACAAAAACACCCACGGTAGCATCCATTATCAAGTCCAAGACAGCAGAGCACTGTGGGCACTGAACAGTGACCTGAAAGACCCAAGATATTGACAAAGAACAGAGTTGTGTGCAGTTCTTAAAATGATCAAGACGTGTCGATGTAACAGCAATACTTGGTGATGCACAAATTCTGCATAGGAATAGAAATGTCATGCTGTTTCTTTCTTCTTCTTTTGTTCAATGGTCATTTACATGCTTAGTTTATATCGCCACCTAATTGACGGTTGTGCAATCATTTTTCTTTTTTTGCGTTTACTCTTTAATCCTTGAGAATAAGTTTTATATTGTTTGTTTGATGCTAATTATATATTAAGTCATATCAGATATGTATTTTTATTACATATGTGTGTGTATGTATATATATATATATATATATATATATATATATATATATATATATATATATATATATATATATATATATATAGTAGACTATATACATAACAGTATTGTACTAATATATTATATTGTGTGCTATCTGTCACACCCACTGAAGGCTCGTCAGTAGGTCATGCGCTGAAGTGAACTAACCCACCAACATAACCAGAAACAAAACATGTTATCTTCAGAAAGCAAGTTGCTATGGATACTTACATACCCTTATAGTTACCTCCGATTTTAGAAACGAAAGTTGAGGTTGTCCGCTCGCTGATCCTCAAACATACCTGGGTATGTCACATAACCTGCTTTTTGGAATATCCCCCAGGTTTCCTGCCTTGTTTTGTTCCTTTGACCTAGTTTTCCTTCGTTGTCCTGATTATGTCATTCTGTTCACCTGTGTTCGGTCAATCAGGTCATCAGTCCCTTGTTTGCTTTTCGTATTTATACTCCCTGTTCTGGGGTGTATTCCAGAAAGCAGGGTTAACCTAGTGACTCGACGAGTCACTATAAAAACGGACGCTAAGAAAAAGCGCGCCATGCCGTTTTTCTTCTTCTTCTTTTGTTCATTACTTGTTTACATGCTCAGTGCATATCACCACCTAATTGATGGCTGTGCAATCATTTTTTTTTTTTTTTCCATTTAATCTTTAATCCTTGAGAATGTGAATTATATTGTTTGTTTAATGCTAATTATATATTAAGTAATATCAGATATGTATTTTGATTTAGAATGATGTAACATAATATAAATGTCACATAAATGTAACTGTAACAAATGTAACAATCATTGCTGTTCTTTCAATTTCCCCCCTAAAAAACCTAAAAACAATATTCTCAGCTCTTTTCAACATTAATAATAATATAATAATACTAATAATAAGTGATAATCTAACAATAATGTTTGTTTTGTAGAAAATAAGATTGTTAACAAGGATTCTGAAGGTTGTGTGACTGGAGTAATGATGCAAAAAATCAGTTTGAAAGTAGCTTTGATTTTTCCTAATAAAAGTTTAACTGCACCACAAGTGAATATTAAATTATGTTGGGGATAATTAAATATATTCTAAATAAACTACAAAAATAAAATATAACATTTATTTTGTCCTCCCATTCTTTCTTGTAACTCATCCCCTCAGGACACACAGCTGATGATTGGCTCATTAGGCCAGCCATTATGCAAGGCCTTGTCTTATCAGGTGTGAATTCCTGATAGTTGACGCGTTTGTTGCATATGACTCTTCTGCAACCTGGATTCTGTATTAGAAAGTTATTAAAAAGACTTCCTTGTGGACTATTCTCCGTTGTCCGATGTTTTTCTACCGCACCAGCCACGTTACAGTCACTAATAGCAAGCACAAGCTGAATTTTTTATCTTGTCTGGATAGTTTTTTGTGTGCAGCAAATTGTTAAATTGCCCAGTCATTCTAAAGGGCACACCTTTGTTCTCATTTGTTGTTCTGGTCACCACTTACTTTTCAATTCTTGCTATTAGCAAACCATAAACTACGACTTTTTGCCTCAATAATCTCCCGCCTGATTTTGCTTGTTATTAATAGTTAGTGAGGTAGCTGTTAAACTTTAGGTATTGGGTAGGATTAGGGAGATGTAGATTCTGGTTATGCCAGAATAACGTGCTCTATATTTGACTAATAAACAGGCAATATGTTAATAACAGGCATGCTAATAAGCAACTAGTTAATAGTGAGAATCGTTCCCTATACTGAAGTGTTACCATCCCGCTTAAGCTAAAATATTAATACTTATACAGTGCTTACCATGGTGAATCAGCGTAAGACAAAAACACGTTTGGAAAAAGGATTGATGGTGTATTGACTCATTTACATTTTGTTAATTTATGAAAAAAAAAATAGTGTAGAGCTGCAACAACTAATCAATAAAATCGCTTATCAACAATGGAAAAAAAGGAATTGATAGACATTGATTGATCGTTAGTTGCAGTCCTAAAATAGTGCACCTGTTCTAATCTTGCATACCTCTGACTCATGTCAAAAAAGTTTGGTCATCGTTGCAGCTTATTTTGCTAAGAAATGCAAACACAGATGCCTTTGTACATTTTTTGTCATCCCTTATGATGTTCTGCCCTCTAACATTTAAAAATCACTACACTAAACTCATATAAAAACATTTGTGACAAGGAATAATTGTGATACCAGACTGTTTTTTTAAGCATGACAATCACTCAGTTTGGGTTTTTCTAACCTAAAACACGTTATCTCACATAAAAATCATGTGTTAACAGGCTTACATGTGCAATATGGGAAACAGCCAATTAAATTAATTAAAACAGTTGAAACAGTCACCTGATAGCGGTTCTATTGATGATGTCGTTGGAGAGGTTGATGATGGTGCTGAGGTTTGTGAAGATGTTGATGTTGTTGTTGATGGTGGTAATGAGGTTGATGGTGATGGTGCTGAAGTTTGTGAAGACGTTGATGTTGGTAATGTGGTTGGTGAGGATGGAGATGAAGGCAGTGAATGTACTGATAATGATAAAGATGAGGACAATGATGTAGGATTAGATTCTGTGACTTTAAAGTATTGTGATTTTTAACACTTTTTAAATGTATTAGGATAACTTAGATCTGGGGTAGGCAAGTTCGGTCCTAGAGAGCCACTGTCCTGCAGAGTTTGGCTCCAAACGTAAACAAATAAACATGAACAAGCTAATCAATGTCTTTAGGATTACCAAGGCCATCAAAAGATGTCATTTTTTTTAAGGTTGGAGCTAAACTCTGCAGGACAGCGGCTCTCCAGGACCGAACTTGCCTACCCCTGTCTTAGATGAATGATTTGTGTTAAGAGTATTTAGTCTTACATTGAAAGCATGTCTGATTGTAGTCAGGACAACAGTCACCGATGGTGAGGCAAGCCTCATCACAATAACAGCCACGGTAGCATCCATTATCAAGTCCAAGACAGCAGAGCACTGTGGGTACTGAACATTGACCTGAAAGACCCAAGATATTGACAAAGAACAGAGTTGTGTGCAGTTCTTAAAATGATCAAGACGTGGCTATATAAATAACAGCAATACTTAGTGATGCACATATTCTGCATAGGAATAGAAACATGCTTTGGCAAAAGTTTTTTTCTGTTAAAGGAACGCTACGTAACTGAGACCGGTCCTATTTTTTTACTGACTTTTCTGAGATTTTGACCTCTCCATTTTCTGTGTCTTCAAATGTAATCATCCTGGGTGATTTTAATAATCATATTGATAATACATATTGACATCATTTACATGCTGAGTTTATGTCGCCACCGAATTTGACGGTTGTGCAGTCATTTTTCTTTTTTTCCGTTTACTCTTTAATCCTTGAGAATTAGGTTTATATTGTTTGTTTGATGCTAATTATATATTAAGTCATAACAGATATGTATTTTTATTATAGAAATACATTATAGAAAATGCAGATCCATGTGTGAGATGATAATATAAAATGTAATAAATATGTATGATATAGTAAATTAAATATTACCCTGTCATAATAATGTTTTATAATTTCTACAAATAACTGATATGGCAATAAAATATAATAACCATGTTAGTTAGATACAATACAGATTTATATATATAGTAGGCTATATACATAACTGTATTACAGTATTGTAGTAATATATAATATATGTAATATATATTATTGTGTGCTATCCGCCCACTGAAGGCTTGTCAGTAGATCATGCGGTGAAGTGAACTAACTCTGGAACATAACCTGCTCCGGAGCAGGTTATCTTCAGAGAGCAAGTTGCTATGGTTACTTACATAGCCTGAAAGCTACCTCTGATTTTGGAAACGAAAACTGAGGTTATCCGTTCGCTTATCCTCAAACATACCTGAGTATGTCACATAACCTTCTTTTTGGAATACTGCCCTGGTCTCCTGCCTTGTTTTGTGCCTTTGACCTAGTTTTCCTTTATTGTCCTGATTATGTCATTCTGTTCACCTGTGTTCAGTCAATCATGTCATCAGTCCTTTGCCGGTTATTGTTTGTTGTTGCGTTGCTCTCTGCTCCTGGATTCTGTTTTAGGTAGATTAAAAGGTCTCCTTGTGGATTATTCTCTTTTGTCGTGCGTTTATACTGCACCAGCACGTTATAGAATAACCAGCCATTATTAAGGTAGAGTCACTCTGCGTTCTCCTTTTCTCTTCTCTTTTGGGGAGTCTCCGCTGGTTCCGTCTAGCTCTCCTACGTCTCCTGGGTCTCCGCTGGTTCTGTCCAGCTCTCCTGAGTCTCCGCTGGTTCCGCCCAGTGCTCCTGAGTCTCCACTGGTAACGCCAAATGCTCCTGTTTCTCCTAAGATCCCTATAACGCTTAAGTTCCCTCCCAGCCTCCCTCTCCTGCCTCTTATGCCAGCCTGTTTCTCAGCTCAGTCTCTGCTGGTGCCTGTTAGTTCCTCAGCTCACCCTTGGTCAGCACCATCCGGATGCTCTGATCCGCCTCGGGCCTTCCAGTCTCCAGCTCCGCTTAGCCCCCGGTCCTCTGAACCATCCCCCCAGCCTCCAACCCCCATACCTCATCCTGGCTCCCTCAATTCCACTGTGGCCCGTCATCCCAATGGCTCCACCAGGCTCCTTCGTCTTTCCGGCTCCACCCTGGTCAGTCGTCAACCATCCATCGCCTCGGGACTCCACTCCTCTGGCTTTGCCTCGTCACTCCGGCCTTCTGGCTCTGTCAGGCTCCTCCTTCCCTCCGGCTCCATCCTCTTCTAGTTGCTCCGGTTCCACCTCAGTCTTTCAGATCCCCACCTCATTGCCTGAACTGTCAGCTCCGGCCTTGGCACTCCAGACCTCAGGTGTCCACGCAGTGGATTATGTTTGTTTTTGAAGGGAATGCGCCCCAATTTTCCTAAATGCATTCATGCTCGCGCAAATCTTTTGTGATCCAGCTTCACCTCCAGAAAAGGGAGTATAAGGTTTTTTAATGAATCTTTGCAAATTGCCTTTCCTAATAATGTGCTAATTAGCAAGTTTCACGATGAATACGGCTGAAGTAAACAGTCCCTCAGAGAGCGGCTCATTAGAGAGGGGCAGGCTGAGCAGAGCTCATTGACATTTAAAGGAAAATAATAAAAAAGGCTTGCTCTCAAAAGAACTGTTTTTGACAGGGTAAAAAATGTTTTTACACTACCATTGAGAAATTGTAACCAAACTATGTTACAGAGTTTTCATTAAGACCCTAATGAATCATATCAACTTGTGGAAAATGGGCATCCGATGACCCCTTTAACCCATCCAAGTGCACACCCACAGCAGTGAGTAATGATTACATACACACACACACATACTGTGAACACACACACACTGCGACCACACACCCAGAGCAATATCAATCCATATCGATGTGTTGTTACACCCCTAATAAATACATATTTGCTGAATGCTGATGGCACTATTTTCTATGATTCTCTGCTTATTCTGCTTGTTTTTGTCACACTCGCTGATGTGAGATCAAGTGCATGATGCATGAATTGACTAATACAAAGTCTTTAATAATAATCCACAGATGAACAGACAGGAAATCCAGGAAGAGAGGCAACCAACGTCATAAACAATAACCGGCAACTGAGAGAACTAAACAAGGAATATTTATACAAACATAAGAGAGGAACTAATGACTTTATTAACAGGACACAGTTGAACCGAATTAACTAATCAAGGGAACTAAGGAAAACTAGGTCAAGGAACAAAACTGAACAGGAAATGAAAGAAACACAATCAAAGTCCATGAACAGAGCATAACTGTGACAGTTTTGGGCTTCACTTAGATATGTTAATGACACTGTCATGGAATCTCATGTACACCTAAGACTATTGAAACCATTACAAACCACCACATCTCCCCTCTACTCCCCTCCACACTTCTACAGACCACAACACCCAAAAACCCCAAGAACATCGGGCACCGCCTCGGGTCACGGCACCACCTCGGGAATGGCCTCGGGCACCGCCTCGGTCACGGCATCGGGCACCAGCCTCGGCCTCCGGAAACAGCATCGGGCACCGCCTCGACCTCCGGAACAGCATCGGGCATGGCAGCGGCCCGCTCGGGAACATCCTCCTGGACGGCAGCGGCCCGCTCGGGAACGTCCTCCGGGCTTTGAGGAACAGTAGAGGACACGCCTGTCTCCTCCTCCTCCGCCCTCTATGATGGCGAGTCGGTGGCACCTTGACGGAAGACTCAGGTGTTGAGTCAAGCCATCTTGTCTGGCAACACAGGTGTAGATTCGGCCATCCTGTGCAATGGTGCTGGGCTGGCGGCCATCTGGTGCTGTGGCACTGGGCTGGCGGCCATCTGGTGCTGCGGCGCTGGGCTGGCGGCAGTCTTGTCTGGAGACTCAGGTGTGGTTGCTGCATCCCACTGAGCACGATGGCACAGGTAATGGGTAAACCCCCAAAAGTCCAGGATCTCCAACCCCTTCATCTTCCATTGAGGCAAAGGGTCATCCAGGCAATCATTAAACAAGGCTTTCAGTGCTGCATCATTATAACCTAACCCGACTGCCATAGTCCAAAACAATTGCACCAGGCCACCCACCTCACTCCCCCTTTGACGAAGGGTGGTTAAGTTCAGGAATCTCCCCCTCCGTTCCTCCATGGTGGCTGGGGAACAGATTCGAAATCCCACACCGCTGGATCTAGGCATGACGGAGTCCTTCTGTCACGACACGCACACAAACAGGTAGATCCAATTGCAGTGTTTTATTGGGACAATCCAAAATCAGAAACAGCCAGGCAAAGGTCAAAATCCAGATAAGCAGTCCGAAACACAAACATCCACAAGGGAACCAGAAAAAGCAGGGTGACATTAAACAAGGACTCCGTAACAATGGCAGAACAACCAGGGTATTTATAAACAGGTGCAAACAATGTAAGTGGGGACATCTGAATACAATGAACAGTGATGAATACAGATAAGGCTTGTGGGAAATGTAGTTCTGAAGTGGAGTGACGATAAGGGGAAGTGAGACCTCTAGTGGACACCCAGGGATACACAGGCCAGACACTGTGACATAGGGTTCAGTATCATATATGTTTCTGTTAATGGATCAACATTCTGGCTTCCCAGACATTACAACAACAGCGATGGAAAAAAAAAAAAAACGGCCAAACCATTCACTCTTGTTCAATACGAATATGAACACTGGATCAGTGCATTCTTTTAAAGTGACAGTCTTTATATTAATAGAACAGCAACAACAAAGAAATCACTCACAACTGCTCTTGATTGAAAAGCTTTTGTAACTTTAATAAATGATTTATCTTTAATTTATAGTCCAAAATGCAATGCTGTTTTACATTTGATTACTTTATTCAATTTCTGTACTCAAAAACTATGCTATTACCTACCTAAAAAACCCTGAAAGTCAGTTTATTTTATTTGTAGCTTTACTCTATTGTATTTATTTGTGCTGGTTGCTTGTAGTTAGAATATTCTTAATAATATGATAAAATACATATTTTTTGAAAGTAGAGTTTTTCCATAAACATAGCACATACAACGGTACCGAAACAGTGACTCTAAAACCATGAAACAAACCGAACCGTGAAAAAGCTGAACTGTTCCACCCCTTATATTTATGTAATCATTTGGCAGACGGACGGTTTCATCCAAAGAGATTTACAATAGATACAAACTATTCTAAAAAAATTTTACAAAATATATATAATGATAGAAGTTTTAAAAGAGCATCTTAATGACAAAACTAGCACACTGTTTTACATATAGGGATACAGAATTTTTTTAGTGCCAAATTTGACCAGAAATTTTGATTTTCCATTTCTAGCATACAATATGTAGCCTAGTCTACAATGTTTATTTATTTATTCTGAAGGTGACGAAGGAAGCAACAGTAGCACTAGTGCTGCAAGTGCTCCTGCTGTTGAGAGGATGAACAGTTCAGCTTTTGAGTCAGAGCAGGAACCTTCGGGTAAAGTTTAAGCTATAAGCAAAACTAAACATGCTGGCTATACTCTTAGAACAATATGTGCTTTTATGATTTATAAGATCATCAGTAAGATCATTCCCGGCCTGATTTACTATCCCAGTTCGCCACTGGTAAGTACTGTGGAAGAGATCACAACAAAGGTAAATGTCCAGCATACGGAGTAAACTGCAAAATATGTGGAAAAAGGAATCATTTTGCTAGTAAATGGATTTTGAAAGGGTGGTGGAGCCCAAAGCGTGGGTCAACGGTATGGTCACTATATGGAAACTGGAAAAGAAGAAAGTCAGAATGTGCATGGAATATGTCCGTAAGATTATAATGTTGCAATTGAAAGCGAGCATTACCCAATGACAACAATTGAGGAAGTGGTGACAAGAATGACTGATGCTAAGGTATTCACCAAACTCGATGCACAGTCTGGTTACTGGCAAATAAAATGGGACTGAGAGTTCTAAATTATGCACCTTCAACAGTCCTTTCGGAAGATTTCCCTATAAAAGGCTGCCGTTTGGAATTAGCTGTACTGGAGAGATGTTTCAAAGAATTATGTCCCAAATATTTGAAGACTTGGAAGCTGTTGAAGTGACTGTGGATGAAAAATTGATCTGGGGGAGAACGAGCAACAGCATGACAAAAGACTGGAAAAAGTAATGCAGCGCATCAGAGAAAGGAACATAAAACTAAATCCAGAGAAATGTACATTCAAAGCAAAAGAAGTTAGCTACATGGACCAATTGCTGACTGCAGATGGACTTAAACCAGACCCGGAAAAGGTGGCTGCCATCAGGAACATGCATCACACTGGGCTTTGTTCTATTTTGTGGTCTATGTACAGTCCAGTGTGACAGAGCTCAGCATTACAGAAGCGAGATATCCTAAAAGAGTTAATAAACCACCTATGAGATTAGATTTATGAACTGAGACTCTTTAGGATGCATATTAAATTACTGTTTACTGTAATGTGTTGGTACTCCTTAATTTAGTAACGTCTATCCCCAGTTATGTTGAATTACTGTTCCTGTTATGTTTTGTTACTATGTAACGTGGTGAAAAAAGGGGAGATGTAATATGTGTGCTGCATCACCTGGTGAGGGCGCTGTTGGTTAAGGTTCTACTGAGAGGGGAGCCAAATAAAGCAGTTGTTATCGACATTCATGGCGTTTAGTCACGTTTATAACACTTCTCACCCAAGCACATAACATACAAGTTGCTTCCTCAGGTGTCCGATATCTAGGACATGGAGGCACACATTTCCTGAAATGCTTGGCAGGGAATTTCTCCATCATCAGCCCTAACACACTAACAAACAAATGGCTCCTGAAGACGAAAATCTGATGACTTACTACATGCACCCTCTTGGGGCAGCTGTGGCCTAATGTTTACAGAGACAGTTGCGGGTTCGAGTCTCAGTACTGGGAGGAAATGCAGGTGGAGGGAGTGAATGAACAGCACTCTCCTTCAACTTCTATACACAACTGAGGTGAGACCCTTGAGCAAAGCAATGGCTGCAAACTGCTCTGGGTGTGTGTTCACAGTGTATGTGTGTTCACTACTCACTCCTGTGTGTGTGAACATGGATGTGTGAAATGCAGAGCACAAATTCTAACTATGGGACACCATACTTGGCTACACGTCACGTCACTTTCACTTATAATTCCGGGTGCTGCACTAGTGACATCACGGACTGTCGCCATCCAATCAGATTGGAAGTATATTCACACATGAGGGTGTCCTCCTAGCATCCAACCATTAGAAAGGGAACTCACATTAAAGAATTCAGAGAAACAAATAAGTATTCCACCAAATGAAAACTTCTATATATCCCATCTATAAGCCAAAACCATTTGATAAATACAAGTTGAATAAAAGCACCTAAATATTTATTATAAAAGTTTTGTAATAATCAGCAATCAATGACTGAATGTACCACTACATATCATTAGTAATATGCGATCAATAATATTTTTGATATCATAATGAAGGCCACTGTAGCATGAGCGTTTGGCTATCCACCTGCGGAAGCATTGATGCAGTTATTTGTATGGTAGCTAACACCAAACTAACAAAGAGATTACACATGTAAACATTTCAAAAATCTAGTATGCAATGTCACCTCCTGACAACGTGACTTTTAAGTGGAAAAGTGGATTATCAGATGCTCACTAGCACCAACTACAGGCTTTGGTAACACACAGGCAACTACAGACACAGGCTTTGGTGATGTTAACCGTTTTTATTTCCAAAATGTAACAGTATATAACTAACAAAGCAACAAGATACAAATTTGCACATCTGAAATTATATAACAACATATAATTTATGTGAACTTTCACAGGTGTCTAACACTGATATTCTAATTGTATTAATATATGTTACAGGCCTGTGCAATCTATTAAAATTGTCAGCAAATTAAACTCCATCCGTTATGGATATGCAATTTGAAATTTCAGCATTTGTTGTGTCTTGAAGACACAACTCTGTGATGGATCAGAGTGAAACTAAAAGAAAGAAATGCAATTCCTAATAAGTCTCATGACTTAACATAGCTTCAAATAACCTAAATTATAATATACAGATTACAGTAATGCTGTTGAAATTATACACATTTGTGAAAGAGTGTCTTTATCTCCAAGAGTATTTGCGATTCGGTTCAATCTGTGTCTCATTTAGTTTTGTCTATATTCATAACCCTAAGATTTAGTCTTCTGTTGTCTGATTTCATCTCCCTGCTGAAACAAACAAGCAAAACAAAGCTTAAGCTGGTTTTAGCTGGCCTCCCAGCCTGGTTTTAGAGGGGTTTTGATCACTATTCTTAGCTAAAACCAGTTGAACACCAGCTTGGCCAGACTGGGATACCAGCTAAAACCAGCCAACCCGCCTATGCTGTCTTTTAAGCTGTTTTTACAGCCAGGCATGGTTTGTTGTTCTGCGTTTTTCCTGACTATAGTTATCTTCTTAATAAAAAAATATTTTGCTGCATCTAAATCCTGCTTCCTCACTGCTCTTCAAAACCAGCAGTGACAAATATATATATTAGTGTGTATTTTTTATTAGTAGTAGGCTATACTTGGCTTATTTACCCTTTCAGGTTCACATCACTAAAGCATGTGTGTTCTGGTGTGTGACAAGAGATGGCGCTGGTGAACATCCAATAATTCACAATTCATAAGAAGTTGTCACACTGTCCCAATGTGATCTGAAGTAAAATTTTAATCTCACATTGTGTTTACCGATTTTACAGGTAAGCTAACTGAGGTGACATTGCAAACTGTTTTTCAATATGTTAATGTTCTATAACGGTACATTCAGTCGTTGATTAACTGATTATTGCATAATTTAAAATAGATAAAATAAATATTTGGGTACCTTTATTCAGCTTGTGTTTATCAGTTATTTTTGTCTTATAAATGTGATGCTTAGTTATCATTTGGTGAAATACTTGACTGTTTCTCTGATTTGTCTTATGTGAGTTTACTTGCTCAAGCCACTTTTCATGAGAAGCCATTCTCAATTAATTTCCAATGTGCTGTAAAAGAAAAGATTACTCTTTTTTTTCAGGTTTAAAGTTGTGTTTACTGATGTAGCGCATCAACAATAAAATGTCACCAGAGAAAAACACTCTCTTCTGTATGAGCATTAATAATGAATATATGATTCACATGTGTCCACTTTACATCGAGGTGCACCATCACAGGTTATTAATATTTTTAACTCATGAATAAATGGTACATAGAGTTCCACTTTACATCAAGGTGCTGTTTCACAGGTTCTTAAGGTTTATAACTCGATAAATGGTTCACAGGTGTTTACTTTACATCAAGTTCACAAATACAACACCCTTCTGTCTGAATATAACACCTTAATTAACCTTTTTTATAATGGAAAACTTAATGTAAAGTGTTACCACTTTGGTTGTAAATAAAAAATAATGCAGCACTTCTTTCTTTGTTCTGTGAGCTTTTCACAGAAGATATATACACACAGGTTACCGGAGGAGTGTTGTCTGTCTTACCTGAAGCCAGGCTCCTGTTTGCTTGGTACAGAAGTAGTAAGAGAAGCCAGATGTGGACAACTAAAACCTTCATCCTGGTCCAGGTTTGTGTGTCCAACTCTAATCACTTTATTCTCACTTCACCGCAAGTATGATGTGGTGTGTGTGTGTGTGTGTGCTGTTATATAGGTGAACAAAAAAAATTTGCTGAACATACAACATTCTTTGCTTTGAAAGGCTGCACACAGTTACATGCCTGCCTTTTGCTAATCACGTCATGTTATGCATCAAAAAAGTAAGTTCATACTTAAAAAAATGAATTGAATGCTGGAAAAAACAATTCTGCATGTGATGGCTGAATTTATTTTAGGTTAATAATATAGTTTTAGGTTTATATTACATGCAATAAAAATGCTACAGTGATTTTGACATTTTTGTAGTGCTTCATTTATTAATCTTATTATGTAACTGACTATAAAAAACTCACTAAATTGTACTGAAAAAAAAAATAATTAAAAATAACTTAAAAAAAAAAGACCAGACTAGAAAAGAAGAAAAAAAAATAATTATTAAGTTTTAAGACTGGTCTAGTCTAAGCAACAGGCCACTGTTTCCTTATTCTTATTTTTATTGAGTTTAAGTTACCATAAGATGGAGTAAAGAGATTCACCATCTTAAGGATTACATACACTTAAGAAGTTACATCATGGTGGGATTTAGACTGTCTTCCAACAAAAAAAGACCCTGTAGGTTGTTTGTGCAAGCACCTTATTATGACCTATATTTACGTTTTAAAGTTTAGTGCCCCCTAGCAGGCGTAAAAATAATGACAGTGTCGTGTTGCGTCTGTCGTTATGAAATGATGAATGACTGTCATTACCAATCAAAAAGCGTGTTTATTTAAAAGGCAATTTGTGGATTTTTTACATGGTCCAACCCGATCTCATGGCAATTGGCTAATTCATACGATTTCGTACAAATGACCACTCCTAACCCCACCCCTAAACCTACCCTAACAGAAATCATGCAAAGTCGTGATTTACAGTGCATATACATTTTATGAGCACTTGCGTTCTCTGAGATCGAACCCATGATCACATGATTCCATATTATCATATAACGTGATGCTCTACCAAATTGATCTATACAAAACAAGGTGTAAAAGCCCTTCAAAATGCATTTAACTTTTATAAATCCGATGACTCAAAACTACTTCAGGAGGTGGTCTGGGACACATTCCAAACAAAAGTCTAAATACATCTGGTTGTTGAAACCACATATGTAAATGTTATGCCTCCCAGAATGTTAAAAAGTAAATGTTTGAGAGCGTGTTATAGGCTATATGACACGTTAAAGCCAGATATGACAGAGATAATGCAACACACATAGCCAAAAATGAGCAGCTGAGCATCAAACCAAGGTGCAAACTGCTGCAAATGAAACTGAAAGTACGTTGCAGACACTCAACACATTTTCATAAAAAGCATTAAAACTAAATGATCTTACCAGTGCTGATGCCAGTCTCTCTCTCCTTTGATCTTGAAATGAACTGATAAATCATAAGTTAAATGCAGCTCTTTTCTGTTTCTTTCATTGACTTTAACTGCATTAAATTTGCATATAGAGCAGGAATTGAAGATTAAATTAATATCAATATTCAAAAGCAGGAAACAGTGTAATATTAATTATAAACTAATATTTTGAGAAAACTGAATAGAGATTCAATTGTCAAAAGATTTGTGTGTGACTTAGAGCACAGAAGAACTCAGTCAGATAAGGCTTAATAAAAGGAAAGTTTCTGTCAAACAAATTAAAAGCTGCTTGAGTTTCTTGAGTCTCAAGAATCTCTCCATGCAGGCTGACAGTTGTGCATAAAGCTGCATTTCAGTCTACAGAGACTCCAGCAGCTTCAAATACCTGCTTGCTGCTCAACAGTGGCTTTTTTTTTTTTTTTTTTACAGCTGCCCTTAAAATACAATTATTTATTTGACAGAAACCTTACTTAATAAGCCTTTTCTGACTGGGTTCTTCTTTGCTCTAAGTCACTCACAAATCTTTTGACAGTTCAATAATCTCTATTCAATTTTCAGAAAATATTAGTTGTTTTAGGCCTTTTGCAGGCCATTGCAATGTTTTATCTTCAGAAAGATCTTTCTTCCTTCCCATATTGCATGAGAAATTTGACTAGCTTAATAATGTGGAACAACCTCTTTAAGCAGATTTTCCATTTCCCTAAGAAGACCTGGCAAACTATTAAACAAACCTGTCTGAGATTGATACCAGTTACCTAAAAAGATATGAGAAATTAAACTAACACTTTCTTTGAAAAACTAAAATGTGAATTTTTATTTTACTGAATACTAATGTGCATAATTTCAAACACGTTATATATTTAACAATTTGAAATGTTAACAATTCGTTTGAATTAAACTCCATCTAGGCTTCATAAAAATACAAAAAAATAAAAAATAAATATACAAAAAAAAAAATAGATTGACACAACATTAAAATGCAGATAATACATAAAATGCCAATTTTATGGGAGAACTAATTAATTTAAAAAAAATAAAATAAAACATTACTAGTTGTTCCATAAAGTGTAGACATGCTAGTATTGAATTTGTTAGATGTGAACCTGATATAATTCGTTTATTTATTTATTAGCACAAAATTGTATTATTTGTATTTGGAAAAAGAAACTAAACTCAACAGGAATGTGGCTCTCCAGGAATGAGGAACCTGCTTGACAGACTTGTTGATGAATCTGTTTTACAACTGTCACTCAAACACAGAAACAGGAAACCATTTCAACTCATAAGTTCAGAGACAGAGAAAATTACAGTTGTGGTCATAGGTTTACATATCATTTTTTTTACATATACTGATTTTACCCTGCAGCTCTTTCCCTACCGCTGATAGAATTTTCTGTCATTTATGAGACAGCGCAGAAAAAAACAGAAACTAGCAATAAATCACTGCTCATACAAATTGTAGTGTTTGACAAAAATACTATTTTCTCACCTGAACTCCTTTTTTCTATTTTCTTTTTTAAAGCAGAGATCATTAAAAATGATCAGAAATGCTGGCGGATTACTGGCAACTTAAAAACATAAAATAATTGCTGGCGGGGACTGGATCTTGTAGCTTATAGTTTTCACTACAAAATGATGTGAAAATCATATGAATTCACATAAAAACAATATATTAATTTAATTTTTGTGAGACACTTTTATTATGTCAGACCTTATGCGATGGAGTGACATTGGCCATGGATATTTATGTTTCTCACACCTATCAGAGACAAAGACCCTCCCTTAATGGTCTTATCAATGTAAATGGGACTGAGGGAACAACAAGAAAGATTGAGGATATTTACTAAAAATAGCTTTTTTGATTGTATTTTCTTTACAACACAACATAATCAAAAATAAACATAAAGAAGGCCAAAGACTTAATATTAAGCACACTGATCTAAACAGAGACTCGAATGATCACACACCTTTGTGGCATTCTTGAAAAAGTTCCTGCTCAACTGTAGAAATGAGTAAAACATTCCTGGCATTTCCAATGTGTTTTTGCTATGCACTTAAGAATAAATTTGTTCTTTGTGTCAGAAGTATCACAGGCACTTTGGTTTAAGTAAGTCAGAAATAAAGCTCGGCATATGTTTACTGTCTGGGGTTTTGCGTGTTGAATCACTCTGCTCGCATCCAGTGTACACAGGGTATTAGTTAAACTGAAAAATTAAAAATATAAACTGCTAACCAAACTTAATGTGACGACTGAGCCTTTATTCATTCAGTTCAACCGTTTTATGACAGGGTTTGGTCATTGAATAAATAAGATTATTAAATTAATATAATAATTGATACTTTTGACTCATCCCTTTACCTAAAAATGATTTAAAGACTGAAATGTTAAGTTTATCATTTTATAAAAGAGCATTTTGAGAGAGAGTGAGAGCTGCTGTCCAGCAAAATTTAGCTCCAACCTCCATTAAACACACACCTGAACCAGATCATCAAGGTCTAACTAGGCATATTAGAAACATTGCGAGTAAATGTTGAACAGAGACATACAGAGCGTGGCAGGTTAGGGAGTTTTGGATTGTTTAAAAGAAAAAGAAAATAAAAGTACAAAAACTGGTAAAGAAGTACAGCTCAAGAAGCAATTGGGATGAGTTTTGATGGGAGGAGGCTGGGCGAGATTCTTTCGCATTTGGTTTATGCATGTGTGTAATGTGTGTAATGTGTGCGTGCACGTGAATATTGTGTGTATAGGAAAAAAAGTTTCCTGAATGAAAACTATGCAACCAATGTCACAAAAAGACTTGTATATGTATTATAGTTCAGTTTTCAAGGTTGAACTGTCAGATTCTTTCCATTATAATTTATATTTTTTCTAAATGAAAAGCTCAAAATGTATTATTTTTTATGTCTTTTTAATTCTGTTTACAAACTCGCCACCTACATTAATATTCAGTAACTGTCATTCATTGAAAGCTATTTGTTTTCTGTAAAAAAAAAAAATCGAATTTTTACAGTAAAAAACAAGGACTTCCAAAACAGGTAATTAAGGACTTTCACTGGCTTTGGCCACGCCTTACTATTTAGCAGACCGAAACTGGGGAGTCCCGCGATAGGCAAACGCGAGAACAAACGCCACTTTAGCACATATTTACCATGGTAAAAAACACAGTAAATGAAACAAAGTTTCCTAGCAACGAAGATGTTAGATGTAGTCTAATGAGAAAACAAGGCAAAACACTTACAAAATGCTGTCCTTTTCTGTTGCTCGACTGTTTCTTCTCGACAAGTATTAAACAAATACTTAACTTGATTGTAATGAACAGAATGTAATAATCAAAATGTGAGAAAAGTAAATTCATCAACTTAAAGGGGTCATATGACGCTGCTAAAAAGAACATTATTTTGTGTATATGGTGTAATGAAATGTGTTTATGCACAACATGGCGGCGGCAACAGCGAGAAAATAAGTTATGCCTTCTTTGTTTGCATAAACATTTGGACGGCATTACGCAAATCTTCCCACATCGTGATGTAGACGTGGGGGCGTGTTAGAATGAGTTGTTTTAGGAGGGCGTGGTGGACTTTTAACTTTTATAAAGAATATCTCTTTGGATTTGAGACTTTAGTCTTTGCAACTTTACAGATCTTCTTTATGCACCAAGAGCTTGTAACACTCCAAAGAGAAAGAAAAATTGAAATCGCATCATATAACCCCGAAAGCAGAGATAAAACTGGTGAGAACTACAATGAAGAAGGAGAAAAGTGCAGGAAAAAACAACAACAAATAGTGTAGAAGAAGGCAGAAGGACATCCGGCTATTGACAAGAGTCACAGAAATTGATATTGAAATTGAACTGCTGATTGTTTTGGACAAGTAATCAAGTGATCAAGCAAGATTGTCTCTGGCTCAGCGCCAGTGACAGTGCAAAGATTATTTGAATTGAGCAATTCATCATCTTGAACATTCCGAGCATAACTGAAAAGTGCTGATTGATTGGTATGCAAAAAAAAAAAAAAATAGAGAAACACTGTGTTAATGTATAACACCAATAAATATATGTGTGATATAATATTTAATATCACTATCTGTGTCTCAGTTTACTCTCACTATAATTTTTGCTCTTTATCAACATTTCATTTATTAAAAAAAAAAAGTTTAATTGTGTTCAGAAGAGCTGTGGATTCTATCAACTTTCTTTAGTTATTTCATGTTATAAAATGTATAATTATGTTCATGTTTATTCTGTTCATGCCTCTTTCACACAGTAATCCTGGTAAATCACTGTAAAATTACCAAAATGACTTTTCCAGTAAACACACAAATATGTTGTTCATACAAGCAATAGCATTCTGACTTTTTACTGGTGTGACTGCTTTCACACCTCCACCTTTGTATGACAGGCATAAAGGAAATGAACAATATTTTCACCTCACCATTACATGAAAAGAGAAAATGATCTCAAAAAAAAGAATCTCATTATAAAAACAGTTTGACAAGATTGTTTTTTCACCTTTGTGTGACAGGCATAAAGGAAATGATCACGCAGAATGTGATTTTGCTCTTAAAAACATGACACATATAATATAGCGATGCAGTTGCTATGCAATAACTGCAGAGCCACAGTGCTGATGAACGGAACAGAAGGTGGGGTCTCGAGCGCAAGATGCGCCGCAATGGTCAGACGTCTGTCTAGTGCATGCTTAAAGAAGCAGAGCTGACCTTGTTTGTGCTCATACCTTAATCCTGTTCTTTGTTCACACCCAGCATACTGGAAATTTAATGGCAATGTTACAACTTCTCATACTGGAAAATTGTCAGAACTGATTCACAGGTATTTTTTAAAAGGCCTGTTGGCACATGATCTCTTAATGTGAATTTACTGGTGATTTGCCAGTAAAGACTGTATGTGTGAAAGGTACTATTTCAACTATTTGATAGTCATTTAGTCTTTTATGTGTGTTTCAGAAAGCTATGACAACGCCAGAAAGAAACTCTCTTAAAGGTGACCTATTATGCCCCTTTTTACAAGATGTAAAATAAGTCTCTGATGTCCCCAGAGTGTGTATGTTAAGTTTATCTTAAAATACCCCACAGATATTTTTTTTATTTTATTTAAATTTTGTTGAAAATGCCACTATTAGGGTATGAGCTAAAATGTGCCATTTGTGTTTGTCCTTTTAAATGCAAATGAGCTGGTGCTCCCGCCTACCTTTTCAGAAGAGGGCGGAGCTTGAAGATCTCTGGCAACAACAAAACAGGACAATATCACACAGTCTGATTGTATTGTGCATAGTAAATGCGCGTTTATGAATTACACAGACGGGGAGCACGGCGCGATAAAAATAATGGCATAGCTGGTCTCATTGTGCCTTAACATGCTATCACATTATGAGTTTGACAAATTCAAGTGGTCGACTTCACATTGCTTCCATATGCAATTTTTAACAACCACATTCCTATTTACAATCACTCTGGTAGCAAGTGAAGGTAGCATAATAAAATGATTAGCGTAAAATGATTAGCACAAACATATAGGACTTTTCCGGGGGTTTTTTCCCTTTCGAAAATGAAATTTAACCACCGTGTCTTCAGCGGTCTAAGGAGACTCCTGTTTGTTAGTGCATCCCGAAACACAACACTTGTAATGCCTCTTTGGTATTGACATCGTATCTCCAGCAGCTACAGCGAGAAAACAGTAATGGTGGACTGCTGCTTCTCACTCAGGGCAGGGTCTATGCTAATAGGGCAGAGATCATCACAAATGGGTGATACTCTTTCCCTACGATGATGTGTATATAGGGAGTATATCTATAACCCCTCGTTTGGAGAGACTGTTTATGAATTATTGGGATTATTAAAAAAATGAGTGGGTAGATTCTTACCATTGTAGGCTGGTTGTTTTCACACACTGCTGCCACACAACTGTGTTCAACTCTGATTTTTGCATAATAGGTCACCTTTAAGCAGAACTCTTCTCAAACATTCAGTCTGATAGAGAAGGTGGTGCTAAAAACCTAGACAAGTTATGTTAGCAAACACTTTTTTTCCCAACTTGATTTCAAACACTTTTTTATTATTATAGCAAATATCTTTTACAGTAAATAGCAGTAGTAACCTTGCATCAATTACTATTTTTCTATGAAAGGAAATGCTTTAGGCTTTCAAACTTTGAATGTTTGAGTGATAGTGATGATGGACAAAATATGAGACCCCCGGAAACACCATCAGCTAACATGCTTGATGTCAGTGATGAGGCTAAGTTTTCTTCCAGTTAAAAAATTATAGTCTCTCTAGAACTGAATATGAACCCTGATACTAAATCAGAATAGATCCTTTTTACAATAATGTCAGTTAACTTCCGCCTATCTGCAAAGCTGTGTATCTGCAGTTTTTCCTTTTGCACCAGAGACTTCTCAGGAAAATGGCAGTGACTTTCAAGTCATAGTGCTAGGACTATGGACATCTATAATTACTTAAATGTCTCATTTAAATTTAAATATACATGTATGCTTCTTTTTTGAATTTGTGAATTATTATTATTATCATTTCATGACTGACTTTTTTTTTCATTATGTGCTGATATCGATGCCATGCATTTTATTTATTCACACATTATTCAGTACTATCAAAGCTCACAAATCTGTTTCTATAACATTACAAATTCTATGTGTATGAATATATTTATTATAATATAGAAATATTTTTGAATTCATTACTTATGTTTATCAAAATGAAACTGAAAAAAACTTTATTGGTATTTAAAAAGAATAAGCTTCAATAAAGACAGCAAACCCTACATGATAAATGCATCTAACCAACTTCATCTGCAATAAAGACAGCAAACCCTGTAAGAGACAATAAGGGAAGAAGAAGAACATGTACACTTCAGGTAGCTGAGATATAGTGCCACCAATTGGGCCAATAATGCAATTTCTCCTATAACTGGATTGTCACATTTTGTCAGATTCATGGGTCCATAACTTCATAATGGAATTGATTCTCAATACCCAACACTAGTTTTCAGGCCTTCAAAATGCTGTTGTGTAAATTAATGGCCTAAACTTGTCATCCTGTCTCAACATGTCTCCTGTGTGTGTGTGTGTGTGTGTGTGTGTGTGTGTGTGTGTGTGGATCATGATCTGTAAGCAAAAGACTCAAAATTAACAATAACCTAAATTCTCACCAGCTACAATCTCAAGAATGATTACTTACCTGCTTCACAATTGTATTCCTTGAAAATGTTTGAACGGTGTACGTATGTGACAATAAATTGTTGCATAGCATGAATAATCTGTAACCCTTTAATAAGGCTGAAGCCGTTACCGTGGTAATGATGTCTGCCTGTGCTAGCAAATGGAAACATATCCTACATGTGATGACTGTATAAATATCTGTACTGCCCCTCACACAAATCTATTGGCATTTTTTGAATTTCAAAAAACACTATTTAGAGTGTTTTTAAGCCATTCGGTTTACGGGGACACAGGAAGTGTCCTCATAAACCAAGTTTACGTTGTTATACCCATGTCATTATACAGATTTATGTCCTCATAAACCACATACAGTGCACAGCAAAAATTAATATAAAATTTAAATTCAGCAATTACTCTTTACTCATGTGACACGATGTGACGTTGTCCTGTTATGACACTAAAGATTGACAAGGCGAAGGACGAATCAGAGTTTGTCTGAGACACAGCGCGACGCACACACACACACAGCACTGGGAGAAGCTGTTTATCATCAGATCGCGTAAATCAGTGGAAAATGAATAGAAATTATGATTCTGTCAGAAGAAATATGAAGTAAACATGAGTAAATATATCCATATATCTGCATGTACATGCAGCTTTGGACTATAAGCCCTTATTGATGCTGTTCAGTGAAGCTATGTGAACACAAATAAACCGCTGCTGACGTGACTGAATATGAATGAGTGGTGAATTTCTATTCAAAATGTGACATAATACGGATTTATTATTTTGCACTCCTGACATAAATTACTAAATTACTGTTTTTACAAAAAAAAAAATTATTAAGTGGTCAAATATCGAAACTAGGGTCTTTAATCTTTCTACTGATTGCACAGTTTGTCCAGAGTGTGATGTTTAACGTGCTGTGAAAGTGAAACAACAATAATCTGGGGCCGTTGCCGATCCTTGAACGGAAAGGGGTTAAATTCGGTGCTAGCAAAACTCGTGTATACGAATATATGTATCCCAGACTGGGCCCTGAGGGTCCCAACCTGGGTTGTGCACAGTCCATCCCACAGCTAATCACCCTAGGCCCTACTGGAACCCAGAGATGATGCACAACCACACTCTTGAAGACCCCTTAAGTCAGACTTCCTTAATTTTAGGATCTTTTTGTACTGTGTACAGATGCCTGGGGATGTCTGTTTTAGGGGTGCTGGAGGATGGGCTGTCTGTTTAGGGGTGTTAGGGACAGATTTATTAAAATTGTTTATTTTTAAAAAAAATTTTTTTATTAGGATCAATATGGTTAGGTTCAGGTTTTGGAATGGGGTCAGGACACTATAATATCTTTGTCTCATTCAGTCCTTTGGGAAAGCGTGTGTCTAAACCCATAATCCAAAGTCATTCCACTTTTAGTCTGTCACACAGGGACCATAAGGGGTTGGCCTATAATCCTGGAACTTGAAAGGCATCCAGTCCATGAGAAATAAAATGTTAAACCACATTTTTCCGTTTCTCTGTTTTATTCTTAATGTTATGTTTATGTTGGTAAATTCTGATTCGTAGTGCGTTCTTAGTTTGGCCCACATATTGTTTCCTGCATTTGGTACAGTAAATTAAATAAATACAATTGTGTGAAAGGGGGGTCAGAGGTTGTGAAACTCTGAAAATCTATTTAGTGAAGTGATTGGTAATCTATTTTCTGGGCTCAAAATACTTACTCTTTACTGTTTTCCTGAGTCTGCTTTGTACTTATGTATCCAGTTAATTTGTGTTTGCATGAATTCACACAGCACTGTGTGATGTAAAATAAAAAATATCCTCTCCTCTTTTCCTGCGTTGTTGTGCATTTTTTCAACATGCCGATGATATCCTTTCTCCTAAGGTGAAAATCCTTCAGTGGACATGTTTTTCACCCAAACTTGAGCACCTGTGGGGGACGCTGTAGAGAAGAGGTGAGCAACATTCCCCATTAAAGATGATTTTAGGAGGTCATCCTCCAGGAGTTCAACAGGACACAATTTGTCATGAATTTGTACACTTCGTGCCAAGAAGGCTTAGAGCAGTATACTTAAAATGATTGCGGGACATACAAAGTACTAGAAAATACATTTGCTGAATTAAATCAAGGGTGTACTCATTTCTGCAACCCTTCATGTAAACAAAATTGGCTAATTTATTTATTTTACAGATATTAATTAATGAAAGATTTCTCTGTTTTTATTAAGTATGTGTTTAATTTCAGAAATTGTATTAGTGATCATCTTTTGAGGGATGTGCTCATTTATGCTGTGCACTGTACCTTATACAGGTATTTGTTGTATGATTATTATGTCCACTTAATATAAACACAAAAACTCACATACTCTGCTTTATATGAGTTTATGCCCTCTTTTTAACACATTTGTTTGTTCCTATTTACATTTTAATCTATATCTGGTATTAAATGGTCTCTGCACCCAAACATAACCATTTAGCCACCCCCCAATACTCTTTCACTAGTAATTCTTAATATATTGTATTTTATTATTGTGCTTTTGTCATTTCAGACAGCAGTGTGTGAACGGGACTTTTATTTTGATTTCACGATGTGACGTCACAAGGCTGCGCCGCGCTAATACGTCTGAGATTCGGCTGAAGAAAAGGTTTGTGTTTTAAGCAACTAAAATGTTTCATTCAATGCAACCCGTTCGGGCAATTTTGTAGTTTTTACAAACGATGTAAAATGAAATTCAACACTGTAAACCTTTATCTAACAGTAATTATAAAAGGTGCGTCTCTTTCGCTCCCTGTATCGTGAATCAGTGTATCGTAAACACGAGCTCGGCCACTGTAGAGCAGTGGTGAGAGAACCGGGGTTTAGAGTCGAATATCCGTATTGAATCAAATGATTCGGAAAATGATTCAGTGATTCGAAGCGCTCGATTCACCGCGCTCTGACGTCACACGCCGATCAAAACAGTGCAATCGCCAAATCATTAAATACGAATTATATTAATCATTTAAACGCCTTAATGGCGTTTATGTATAATTTGTGTTCTTTTATTCATTTGTACAGCTAGTGTTGATTGTTTTCGTTGAATCAGGTGATTTAAGTCCATCTGACTACTGAACTAGGGATTTAGTTTGGATTTATTTTGCTTTCTTTTTTAATTACTCTCATCTCAAACTTACTATTTTAAAGATGGCGTTCATTAAAGAGGAGAGTGAAGACATGCGGATTGAAGACACTTTCAAAGTGAAACCAGAAGATACTGAGGAACAAATAGAGATGGTGTTTATTAAAGAGGAGAGTGAAGACACAATGAATGAAGAAACATTCAGAGTAAAACATGAAGAAACTGAGACACAAACAGGTTAGTTTTCATTCTCAAAGCTGAACTCACTCATTTGATTCGCCCCCAGCGTGAACATAAATGAAACATATATTTTAAAAATTAAATATAAAATGATTTAATGCTGAGCCCCCAGCGTGAGTTTTTAGGTGACCGTTATTTTAGAAAGTATCTCTACACTTATTTTAGAATGTAGCGCCTTATTGTTTCCATGGCAACACGTCATGCTTGTCATGTGACACAACGCAGGGGGCGGGACTCGACAGATGGGGGTTGGGTTTGGGGCGGGTCAGAGGCAAGTTATATACACATAATACATAATTATTAATAAGAATTATTGTGATAACAATTCATGTTTCTTTTTTCTTTATCTTTATTATAACAAATTTTATATTACATAAAAGGAGACACTGTGGTGCATGTGGAACATGTAACAAAAAATTCCATGTACTTGAAGTTTGAAATCGCGGGTGTGCCCCTTTGTGCCTCCACAGCGTGATTGTGCCATTGGGATTTATTGTGCTGCGTTATGTCGTTTTTCCCACCGTGTCCGATACTGAAATCAATGCGACATACTTTGCAAAAAGCGTGGGAATTGTCGATGCTGCTTCGTGATAAGAAATTAAATTCCTTCGACCAGCTGTTGTTATATTTGCAGCTATATTTTTTTTTTTTTTTTTTCGCCATAGCACCACCTGAGCTTTCTAATGCCATTTTTAGTGTGATGCTTGATTCAAATTCCCCCGTCTACCTGCGCAGATATCAACTGCTCAACAGAGATCACAGATGGGTTCAAAATTGTATGATGTATCTATTGTGTGAGTAGGATGGGTTTCATACAAGATCTGGCAACTGGACAACCTTGGAATAATGTATTGATGTGATCATTCTTATTATGAGGTAGGGCCATAAAAATTACGGGAGTTTCCCGGGAGAAATAACAAAACGGGAGGGGGGCGGGAGATGGGTGTCAAATACGGGAGACTCCCGGGAAAAACGGGAGTGTTCACACAGTGTTTCCCACAGCCTTACACTCTATTTGTGGCGGCACTCCCCCGCCCCCATATATACAGGTCAAACTGGGATAAGAGCAGAGTTTCCCACAGTGCCTACACAATCTACAATAAAAACATGTAGTTGATTATACGGTATTTGTAAGGATCATTATTGCCGCCCCCATATACATCATCATATATATTTACAAATGTCATTATGGTTTGCTTAGCAGGAGGCCTGCTTTGCGCAAAGCGGATTTGATTCAGCAGGGAATGACGGGATCACTGAAAAGTAATCACACCGGTGTGAAGCAGCGGGTTAAAGTTGTTCACAGGCGAAACAACATGAGAAGGATCCCGACTTTCAAGCATTACATGCAAAATGAAAAAAAAAAAAATCTGCTTCTGAATCGAAAATTTTTCTAAATTCACAGTCGGTTAATCCTTCTGAAATTCATATATATATAAATATACACACCGCATTGGTTTTGATTTGAAACCGTGCAGTGCTCATGTTTATTCAATGAAGTCAAAGCCTTTTGCTCTAAAATCTAAGTTGTGGTGGTCAGTTTTGATTAAATGTACAAACAGCCGCCACAAATAAATCACATGTGTGGGAAACATGCAAGTAGGTCTTATTAAAAAGGTACGCGCTGAAAATTATCACAGAGTCCTAAGTAGTACAGACCCTTTGGTTCAGTATTTGCTAGAAGCACCCTTGTTGATTTAATACAACATGAGTCTTTTGTCGAAGATGCCAACGAGGTTTGTCAATCTGGATTGGGGATCCTCTGCCATTTGCTCATTGCAGATTTCTCCAGTTCTGCCAGGTTGTAATGATCGTACGTTTTTGGAGTGCCATTTCCATCCAGTCATCCAGAGGTGCTCGATTGGTTTTTAGGGCTAATCACACCGGTGTGACTTGTAACGAGTTAATAGGGGTTAAGTGTTGTTTTTGAGCAGGTCGAAATCACATGAGAAGATCCGACTTTCAAGACACACACAAAATTAGAAAATAAAAATCTGCTTCTGAATTGAAAATGCTTAAATTCATTCATTTCACTTAATTGTGCAACTTATATATATATACACACACACACAGAGTGGGTACGGAAAGTATTCAGACCCCCTTAAAATTTTCACTCTTTGTTATATTGAAGCCATTTGCTAAAATCATTTGTTCATTTTTTTCCCTCAGTAATGTACACACAGCACCCCATACTAACAGAAAAACACAGAATTGTTGACATTTTTGCACATTTATTAAAAAAGAAACACTGAATTATCACATGGTCCTAAGTATTCAGACCCTTTGCTCAGTATTTAGTAGAAGCACCCTTTTGATCTAATACAGCCATGAGTCTTTTTGGGATGCAACAAGTTTTTCACACCTGGATTTGGGGATCCTCTGCCATTCCTCCTTGCAGGATCCTCTCCAGTTCTGTCTGGTTGGATGGTAAATGTTAGTGGACAGCCATTTTCAGGTCTCTCCAGAGATGCTCAATTGGGTTTTAAGTCAGGGCTCTGGCTGGGCCATTCAAGAACAGTCACGGAGTTGTTTGTGAAGCCACTCCTTCATTATTTAGCTTGTGTGCTTAGGGTCATTGTCTTGTTGGAAAGGTGAACCTTCGGCCCAGTCTGAGGTCCTGAGCACTCTGGAGAAGGTTTTGATCCAGGATATCCCTCTGACTTGGCCGCATTCATCTTTCCCTCGATTGCAACCAGTCATCCTGTCCCTGCAGCTGAAAAAACACCCCCACAGCATGATGCTGCCACCACCATGCTTCACTGTTGGGACTGTATGGGACAGGTGATGAGCAGTGCCTGGTTTTCTCCCCACATACACGTACTTCTTAGAATTAAGGCCAAAAAGTTCTATCTTGGTCTCATCAGACCAGAGAATCTTATTTTTTTATTGTTTTTTTTTTTTTGCAAACTCCATGCGGGCTTTCATGTTTCTTGCACTGAGGAGAGGCTTCCTTCGGGCCACTCTGCCATAAAGCCCCGACTGGTAGAGGGGCTGCAGTGATGGTTGACTTTCTACAAACTTTCTCCCATCTCCCGACTGCATCTCTGGAGCTCAGCCACAGTGATCTTTGGGTTTTGCTTTACCTCTCTCACCAAGGCTCTTCTCCTCCGATAGCTCAGTTTGGCCGGACGGCCAGCTCTAGGAAGGGTTCTGGTCATCCCAAACGTCTTCCATTCAAGGATTATGGAGGCCACCGTGCTCTAATGAACCTAAAGTGCAGCAGAAATTTTTTTGTAACCTTGGCCAGATCTGTGCCATGCCACAATTCTGTCTCTGAGCTCTTCAGGCAGTTCCTTTGACCTCATGATTCTCATTTGCTCTAACATGCACTGTGAGCTGTAAGGTCTTAAATAGACAGGTGTGTGGCTTTCCTAATCAAGTCCATTCAGTATAATCAAACACAGCTGGACTCAAATGAAGGTGTAGAACCATCTCAAGGATGATCAGAAGAAATGGACAGCACCTGAGTTAAATACAGGGGTGGCCAACCCTGCTCCTGGCGAACTTAGGACCATGTGATATTTCATTTTTTCTTTTTAATAAATGTGCTGTCAACACACACAGTGCTTCCCACACATAGACTTGACTTGGGCAGGCTGCTCAGGTATATACGGAGAAACATTTTTGCTTTTATTATTCTTATCTTCATACTTTTTATATCCGCCCAAAATAATGACCATCCAAGATAATAACCATCCGAGATTGATTAACTAGTGTTAAATCTCCCCTCGCCCTACACATTTCGTGTCTGCTCGTGCTGTGTGCGCGAGAACTAGGGCTGGTCCGAATACCATTTTTTGAGCTTCTAAGATTCGGTAGTAATCAACAATTAATATTCGAAGCTTCGGAGGGAGGGGGCTGAACATATTCTTCTCTCCAATGCCGTGTCTACACCGGATGCGAGCGTTATGGCATACAATAGAACCTATTATGCTGTCTACACTGGATGCGATGCGGTGGGCACGACTGACAAATTCCCGACAGTAAACTGCTGCTGCGTTCTATTTATGACGTATTGACACAAATTTCAAATGATTTACAGTGGTTGCTTTGTTGCGTTCAGTGTAGACTTTAGCTGTTGTGGTGCGGCATAACACGGTTTAATAAAGGCAGGAATCTCTGTGTGTTTGTCTGTCTGTTTGCCTTTTATTATGTCGAGAACCATTCATCCAATCGACTTCACACGTGGCAGGTGTGTTGCTGCGGATCCAAGGGAGTGCAGTGTCACATTTTGGTGCAATATGGACGTGCGACAGGTTCAGAATTAATGAACTTTTAATAAACTACAGAACGGCTTGAGCCAGAAGCAGCGTGCCTCACGAGGGCAGGGCTTATAAGCTCAGAGAATGGACACTGCACTAGTGATTCAAAACACACAGGTCTGTAAAGAGCAATACTTTTAATATAGACAAATTATTATTAGGCTGGGCTACTATATGTTTTTCTGCCGTATTCGCAAATTTTCTAAGCAAATAAAGTGCACGTTATATCATGTGTAAAATTACTGATTAACATGCTGGATAAAAGACACCAACAATTTTACACCAACAATATACTATAGGCTTACTACTTACAGAACTCAGGTGATTTTTCAAAATTGATGTGCTGTTGTGGGAGGCCAGTTTCAAATCGCATATTTGGCACATTTGCCTTTGTCTTGCCCTGACTCAATTTAAAGTACTAATTCATATTCAAGGTCTTGGCATTTTTGTCTTCTCTTCCAGATTAACTGAATCATGACTCATGGGCAGTTCATATTCAAGGGTGAATGAGAACCGTTTAGCGGGGGATGCCAGATGTTCAAAAAAAAAAAAAAAGAATATTCAAATCTCAAAATTGAAAATCAAATGCCAACCCACCGAACAATATTCGAATAATCAAATATTCTGGTCCAGCCCTAGCGAGAACTGTTTCCTCCCACTGATGTTCCCACGTGCGCTGCAGAGGAGCCGTGGATATTTCACAGACAAAGACAGGGATCAACAAAGCGGGTGGTTCAGTCGCAAATAAAAATTGATGTGCGCAAACTGTAAAATGTATTTAAAGGGGCATGTGTGTGAATAAAGCAAATTCCATTCGGGTGAGTTTTCTTAAATTTATTGTCATAAAAGTCTTCAAAACATGAAATGGTAAAACAAACGTCTTGATCATTTTAAGTCGTCTTATATTTTGGGGATGGAAAAAAATAAATCACGATACAGCCTATTGATTTTTAAACTTAAAAAATAATTGATAAAAAAAAAGAGCGCTGCACGTTGCAGCATCACAAGGCGGCACTGTTGTATGTTCAACAAGCTCAACAGCGCTTAGTTCAGACTGCTTCAAAGTGATTCTCAATCGATGAATAGTGCACATTTATGCCAAGCGATTGCTTATAACTTCGAGCTGATGAATTATGACAATGTCTACTTTATGACTGTTATATAATATGTTTTAGACGGTTGTAAGAATGCATATTTTCTCTCTGATCTGAAGGATCAGCCCGCAACAGCATACACATTTCAAAATAAGAGTCCCTGTGTATTTCGTGCTTGTTTATTTTTATTTATAAATTTTTTTTCTGGGCATTATTTGTATTTTGGTTACACAATTAATTGTATTTCATTTAATTTCAATTTGATTCATCGTAAACTATTGTAGTTTCTGGTTGGGATGTTTTCCCACAGGAAGAAAAGACGAAGAACATTATTTGACATATTAAATATATATTTTATTAGTATCAGTAAAATATGTGTCATATAGTGCCTCTCTCATAGAATGGGACAAAGTAAGGAGAACTCTACCATTTAAATGCTGTAATTTTGCAGAATTTACAATGCATATAATAATACATAATATTAGTATGTAATTAAATGTAATAGAAGCCTGTATAATTAAAAATAATTTCAATAAATTGAAATATTGTTAAAAATCACACATTATTTGTTATTTGTCACATGTAGTAGACCATTTTTGTGCCATGGGTAAAAGGAGGATTTTGCACCCGGCTACCACCGCAAGTAAAATTCAAACCTGTGGGAAGCATGTTTAAAATAGCAAAAGGCAAATCATTATATATGACTTATTCACTCTACATTCTCATCTATGAGTTTTTTTCCTTCTCAGAAATGATTTGTATCAAACTGATGTCTTGTAAACATAACTTATGTTTCCAGAATGACTGAAAACACGTCTATTAAGGCTTCGGTGTCAATTAATGCTGTTTTATATTCTTTTTGTGTGATGCATATAGAAGGCTAGCAATATATTCAAAGCCTCAAAAACACTTACGAGCAAAATATTGTCATACTAACAGGGCTCCAGACTAACTTTTTTACTAGGACCACTGTACTCCCTTACACATCTTAAATTGAAGTGCAAGGCAAATATTGTAGGGATGCACAATATTGGACCTTGCCGATATCCGATATGCCGATACTTTTTAACTTCATTTTGGCCAAGCCGATATTGATAAATTTTTCCTTTTGTTTGGAAACAATAAGTGACCAAAGTGACTGTTCTTTTGCAGTTTTTAATAACCAAGTGGCACTGATATATCTGCCAGATAAAATAAACAATATAGCTCGATCTCAGCCAACTCATATCATCATATCTAGGGCCCTGTGAAATCAGTTAAATTTTTTCCCAAATTCCGTTTTATTTATTTTTTCCAAATTATTTATGGATTCTGTTTTTGTTTTTTTTCTGGACCTCTTTTTAATGATTAAATTAAAGGTTATCAATCAAAAAGCTTTCCTAATTAATTAAAATCACAAAACCTACACAATTTAACATTGGTTTATTTAAAGTTTAACACAAAAATTAATTTTTAAAAGTTTTTTCTCACGTTCTGTTTTTATTGTTACCAAAATCTGTAAGTATGTCTAATTATTTGAATGCATATAAAGGGGTCATATGATGTTGCTAAAAAGGACATTATTTTTATTTTGTGTATTTGGTGTAATGAAATGTGTTTATGCGGTTTAAGGTTCAAAAAACACATTATTTTCCACATACTGTACATTATTGTTTCTCTTCTATGCCCCACCTTCTGAAACCTGTAGTTTTTTTACAAAGCTGAAAAGCGAGGTGTGCTCTGATTGGCCAGCTATCCACAATGTAAACCGAACAGTACTACTAAATTAAAGAATAAGAACACTGCAATTAAATTGCTAAATCGTTGATGCAACTTATAACAATTAAATTTTCTGAATGAGGAATTTAGTTTTATTTTTGTGTAGCTCAACAGTTTTGAGAAAACTCTTCTACTTAAATTATTATTTTTAAGTTTACAGAGTGACGTAAAGCGACGTCACAACGTTGCTCTAACCGACGTTCAGAGAAGAATCCATTTAATATGGCGGAGACTCGCAAACGACCAGAGCAAACTTAATGGGACAACTAGTAAGTAAATCAAAACAACTGTGAAAATTTCTTATTTGCTTTTTGAGTGTTGTAAGATACCACGATAAAGGAATGTTTTTACACAGCGCTGTAAAGCCCTGCGTTTCCCTAGTGCCTTTGAATGAGTATTTTGAATATTATTTTATCATCACTGGTTAAAGTATAATGTTAACGTCAAAGAATGGCACTAATGTTAAAGTTAGCCAGCATTTTTCGGTAAACGCAGTCCTAACGTACGTTTTGAATGTCACTGCTGTTAACTGCGATGTTTAGGGCTGCATTTGTCAAAAGCATCGTGAGCTAACGTTAAGTCGATTGTGGAGACCATTTTGTGTCAAATGTTTCTACGATCATCTTAGCCATACAATGCTTTTTTGGGGGGAAATGCCCTGGTAAATGTGATTTTTATTTGGTCAGATTTTAAACAACTAGCAGCTAAGAGTATTAATCCAAAATTAGGTTAAAGCTAATACACAGACATGAATTCTGGAATATAATAAATTTACAAAAGCAGTCTACAAACTTGTAGTAAACCTTTACAAACTTTCTTTAATTGCAGGCTGAGCTGGATTCTGAATACAAAAGAGTGAGCCTCAACACTTAAGGTAACTTCTATTAATAATAATTATTATTATTATTTTTATTATTAACTTCTATTGAGTTGAAGATCAAGTTGTGTGATGTGTCCTCACATAACAGGACACAGACTCGGCTTTCTCTTTTTTACATCAATCGTTGGTTATACACTTACTTGTGCGTGTTTTTGGTTTTCTAGGTTTGTGCGGAGTTTCACCATATCAGATTAAGTGGCACACACCAGCAAGATTTCACAAATGTTGCATGACATTCTAAATGTTTGATCTATCTTCAGGTGAGTGCAAATTCACAAACACTAACTACCTCCATCCCTGTCCTCATTGAATATAAAATAAAGTTGGCCTGATTGTTTAACATGTTTATTTTTTTTTATTTACATGACGTCAACATGAAAGGAGCCCTTCATGCTCTCCCAGTGAACGCGTGTGAGGAGAACTGTTCTTCAGGACATGAAATGTAAGTAGGACAGCTGGATATGGGCCACCACAGTCAGTTTCCAGCTTTGCTGACATACAGGTAATTCATGATGACAATCATTCATAACTAGGCACTTTTATTTATTTTATTTTTATTTTTTTACCAGCCAAAGCATTTACATGATTATACTGTTGTTTGCTTAGATACTCATGTGACAACTGGATGTTGAGGTTGATGAGGGAGAGGACACTGGCCAACAGTGTGACTCAGGTTTACAAGTAGCTGATGGAACAACACAGTGAGACATGGACACACCGTGTCCTGCAGTATCTGACTGCCTGTGAACCATTCACAAGGTACTCCCTTGTGCAGCCTCCTGTGTTTGCTGAGCCTCCCCTTTTACCTGCCCTCCCTAAACCTTAGTGGCTGTTAGCTGTGTATGCCAGGGATGTTCTGGGGCGACAGCATGAGATCAAGGCCAAAATTACATCTGTTTTTGGCTGTGTTCTCAAAATGGACTCCACAAAAAAAGTATCACAGCCCTGTTTATATCCAGAAATTTGCCAGATATGGATGTGTGTGCGTACATAACGAACACAGTTTTTGACCCTTTTTATTTTTCCCAATAGGTCACAAAGAAACTTGCCGGTGCTGCATCAGGAACAGCTGCCTGGTGCACAAATGTGGGAAATGAACACGGCCAGGTCCTTGTCTATGTGCTGACAGCCGCCGGGGGGCATGGATTGGACCCCATGGCAGCTGGCTTGAAGAAATGTTACTGAGAGGCAGGAGAGGCAGCCCCAAAAGTAATGTTTGAGATTGCTGCAGTCAGCACGGCCAGTCTCAGCTGAAGGTCATGTTTTCAGGGTGGGATGAGCTTGAAGTGCGCCTCGACATCTGGCATTTCATGTGGCGATTTGCTGTAGGTGTCACGACAGAGGCTCATCTGCTCTATGGGATTTTCATCGCACGTCTGGCCACGTGCCTCTTTCAGTGGGATCCAGAGGATTTGGTCACTCTTTGCCGTGCATAGGAGGGTGAGCTGGTGACAAAGAACACTAGCCACTTCTCAGAAAAGGCAGTCAGTGCTCACGTTACCCAGAGGGAGTTGGCACTGCACACCAGAATGATGACCACCAGATTGATTGGATCACTGATTGATCTGTTTGACAGTGCGGACGGGAAGGACACTCTGGGAGTGCCTCTGCTGGACCACAAACGGATCCAGCAGCTATAGAAGGAACAGCGGAAGCACGTACAGTGTATCCAAGACCCAGAGAACTTTCCGCTCTACATGAAGACAGGGACACTGAAGAAAGGAGGTGTGGAGCTGTGCTGCTACAGGTGTGCCCATGGCTCTACCACCTTGGAGTTATTCCACCTCCATCTGAACCGTTTTATTCCAGGTATTACATGCATATGGATTACAAATTTTTCTGTTAAAAATATCAGCACTGTAACTGCTTCCATTACTTTAAAGTAATGTCACATTAATGAATGTCACACTCTAAAGTAATATTACAGTTCTTTTCTGATGTCATAAGCATTGACAAAGCTGTCTTGCCTGACAAGTCACTAGTAACTCAATAATTTTTGATGTAATTACGTAACTCTTTTACATGTAACAAGTTACTTCACCTCATGTTTTTTACTTTCAGGAACCAGTGCCAGTGATGCACATTTTCAGGCCTATCTCCTTGAGGGCTTGATGTGTTGGAATGATGACCGGATGGAAGACTCCAAAAAAGTGCCATGAGAGAGGCTGTGGACCAGCTTAGCCGAACAGTCTTAGGGAAGCCCTGGGATGAGCGCTGTCGCCCTCCTGGAGCATATACAGGCAAGAAATTCATTAATTTGTTCTTTTGTAATATTCTACTAAGTTATCTATTTAGCCTTTAATGTATTAGACAAAATATTAAGAACAAAAAAACTTCATTTTCTCTACTTTATTCTTGTAGGTGAATTGCTGGGAATGGAGTACCTTTACAGCTAGACTGGCAAAACACTGACTCCAGTACTCCAGAACCCAGAGGAGGAAGACAGGCTGGTGGAGGAAGTTGATGACCAGGACCTGCAACATGAGGGGTTTAAGGAAGAGATCATAGAGGACATCACAGTTCCAGTGCTGTATGAGGATGACCCCTGCTGTGATCTCCAAAACAGCCCCTCCTCTTTGCCTCTGCCTCGGCCCCCAGTATCACTGGCTGAACCATCCACATCATCTGGTGGAGAAGGACAGCATCTTGCCCCTGCCCCTTCAGTGCTGTCACAGCCATCGGACACTGGAAGCAGTCTCTCCGATGAGGCTCAGGTAAGACACTTTAAGGGCTTTATTTAATTTCAATCTCATTTTATTCCACATGTATTAACATTAATCTGAATTTACTAGAGAGCAGTCATTGGAGCCAAAACATCACTGGGTGGGATAAGGTCCAGTTTAAGGCACAGAAAACCATCCAGAGTCACACCGGGTGTGGAGAGTGTGAAACGGTGTCTGATTGGACATCCTGGGAGTCCAGCACTGTGGCCCAGCACCATCTGCTTTGTTGAGGCCATTTGTATGAAGCTGTGTGCTTTACACAAGTCGCCGACCAAGAAGGCTAGAGTTTGCACCCCCAGGTGGTCTAAAATCCTCTCGGATTACCACCACATTTAGGACACTCATTCAGTGGTAAGCAAGGCACATTATTTGCTTCAAATAAACTGAATACTTCTAAACATATATAATACAAGTAATTTATTTTCAGTGAAAATAGTGAACAGTGGCAGAAGAATCAGGAAATGAGTGTCCTCACTCAGGTACTGACTCCACCTGAGCCAATTGCTATGGCTGATACGCAGCATTCTCCGCTGAGAGAAAAATTGGATGAAGCACCATCGACATCAGGCCCAAAACATCAATTTATCCTTCCCCCAAATGAGAAGGACAGGCTCCTCTTCTGGGACCAGGTCGACAGCCCACTGCTGCCACCAGGGAGTGCCCTATCGCACCTGCCCCCATAGCATCAGGAGTTGTGCAGCCCGTTTCAGCTCCTGGGTCGTTGTTAGGCACACTAGTCCTTAACCCAGACAAGACTGCATCAATGGTCATCCGATGCAGGACCAGCTTCACCTGTTTCTGCCTCTGCTGCTCCTGTGTCCTGTTACACACACAGAAAAAGGCGCCAGCGGGCAATAAATAATATCTTTCCTTTATACATTTTGTATATATTACATGGACCCCCTCTTTCATATTGTCCTATATATATATATATATTGTTTATATATGTGTGTGTGTGTGTATGTGTGAGTGTGTGTGTACTAATTTCAATATTTGTGTGTATTCATTTTAATAAAACATTTTACATTTGAAGTGTCTTTTGATCAGATAAACTAAATCTGATAAATCATAAATCATATCCCACACAAAAAACAAGAAACATTTTTATTCATTTTAACAATAAACATAAACATGTAATATGCTTTTTAAAAATAATATACACAAAATAATAAATATCAATCAATACAATGATATGTCATAGATAATGAAGGCGCAGTTGATTGCACACTTAATACACATGTAGTCGACAGATGGCACCAAGGCTTAGCTGAGACCGACTGCCCTTGGATACTTTGTCGCACAGACCGCGGGTTTGAGTCCAGACTTGTTTCACATGTAACTAATACTCTTCCATAATGCACAGGAATATAGTCGAATATTATTGCAGGGGAAATTTGTTGGCGTATTCCTGTTTTGTTCGTCTTTTTTACTTGCTTGCAGGGGGCGAAAAGATTGGGTCCCAGCAACAGCACCGGTATCTGCTCCTTTGTGTGACGAAGAATAGGAGGAGTACTGCCATAGTCCTAAAAAATGAACTCCACACTGAAAAAAATTATTCATTGAATTAACTTAAACCCAATTTAAGATAAGTGGTTGCAATCAATTTATTTTAGCTTCATTTAAAATAAATTTAGTTGAGTAACTTTAAATTTATTTAAATGTAGCTAAAATGAATGGTTTGCAACCACTTACCTTAAAAAATTTTTAGTATAATTTTTTATCAGTGCAGCAGGCTACTGGTGTGCATGTTTCTGATCAAACTGTCAGAAACAGACTTCATGAGGGCCCGATGTCCTCTAGTGGGACCTTTGCTCAAAGCTTAGCACCGTGCAGCTCGAATTGCCAGAATTGGCAAGTTCACCATTGGCGGCCCATTCGCTTGGGGCAGTCGTGGCCTAATAGTTAGAGAGTCTGGCTTCTAACCCGAGGTTCAAGTCAGCAGGGATTGTAGGTGGGGGGAGTGAATAACCAGCGCTCTCTTCCACCCTCAATACCACGACTGAGGTGAGACCCTTGAGCAAGACACCAAATCCCCAACTGCTATCTGGGCGCAGCAGTAAAAATGGCTGCCCAATGCTTGGGGTGTGTGTTCACTTCTGTGTGTGTGCACTTGGATGGGTTAAATGCAGAGCTCAAATTCTGAGTATGGGAAACCCACGATGTGGGAAGATTTGTATAACACTCCCCAAATGTTCACGCAAAGAACTTTGATTCTTGCTGTTGCCATGTTGTGGAGACGCTGTTTCATTGTGAAAGCGAAAATAATTTATTTGGTCATACAAAAGAGGACACACCTAGAAATCAGTGGTTAAGTTTTATTTACAACACTGTTCCAGAACAATTCAACCCAAATATTCAGATGTGTGCAGCACATTTTATGTAGGACTGTTTACTGATCCTGGGAGAGAAGACTACAATGCCTGCTGTTCTGACTCGCAGTCTGTAAGTACGTTTACATATGTATAGGATTTGCAACTGATGATTCAAACGCAAGTTTTGCGCAGTGTAAAGCAGAGGTTCTCAATTCCAGTCCTCGCACCCCCCTGCTCTGCACAATTTGTATGTTTCTCTTATCGCTTCAGACGTTTGTTCTATTCGATTGTAAGTGCCCTGCAAAGGCACAGGATATTCCGCCATGATTCCAGTTCGAAGCAAACGTATATGTTCCATTCAAAGTGCATTGAAGTGTGCGAGACATGAATTTAAATTGTATTTATTTACAGAGGTATATGATGTCACACTTGTCTGTGTATGAAGAAATTGCACAGCGCAAATCCCTGAATGAATATACGGAAGTGAGATAAACTTCAACAGATTTCCCCAGCTCAGGGAGTAGGGAGCAATGAACACTGTGTAGGGACCATGTCAATGGGAACACAGTTCATGCATGGAGCTCACTTATAATGAGCTGGTTATCTGAATCAGGTGTGTTAACAGAGAGATGTGCAAAAATATGCAGAGCTAGGGGGCGCGAGGACTGGAATTGAGAACCGGTGATGTAGAGTAGAGCTTGTTGTTTGTTGTTTCTCCGCTCACAAATGTAGACATGGTTTTATGTTTACAAGGCATGATGCAACGTGTAAAAACACTGTATAAATCATTATTATCGGTAATTATGTCCACACTGGATGCAACAAATGGCTCATTTGTAATGGGTTTTATTGTTTTTGTCTTGTCTACCTGGTGTTCTGACCGGGACACACCATCACAGTATGACAAGGGGCGTAACATTTCCATCACACGCTTGAGGCATTCGGCCAATCACAAAGCACTGGACAGCTGGCCAATCAAAGCACACATCGCTTTTCAGACCGATGAGACTTGTAAAAAAAAAAACGCGTTTCAGAAAGGCGGGGCATAGAGGAGAAACAATAATGTACAGTATGTGGAAAATAATGTGTTTTTTGAACCTTTAACCGCATAAACACGTTTAATTACACCAAATACCCAAAATAATGTTATTTTTAGCAAAATCATATGACCCCTTTAAATCACACCAAAAATCAGAGTTGTTAATTTTGGTTTCCATCGATTGTTGTCACATAATTTTGTTCTTAACCAGGTCTGAAAATACTCTTAGACTCTACATTCTTTGTAACTTCCCAGAAATGTAATTTACTATTAACAGGACAGGTCTTCACTTCCCTGGAGTTCAGGAGAAACCTGATGAGAGGGCAGTACGGTACAACCCAGTGTCTACCAAAAGGGGGCCGTCCTGCTTTGGACAATTCTCTGCGGTTAACAGCGAGGCATTTCCCTGCTAAAGTCCCACAGACAACCGCCCAGGGCAGCAGGACAAGGCGGCACTGCAGGGTCTGCCTCTCCAGCTCTCGGAAGACAAAGGAGAGGCGTCTAACAAAGTACATGTGTGTGCCATGCAACACTCCATTGTGTGTTACTCCTTGTTTCGAGGAGTACCACACGCTAAAAAATTACTGAAAACAAAAAAACACTAATCAATGTCAGTTCTAATAATGCATTTAAGTAATTATAACAATTCTCAATAATTGTTTTACTGGTTTTAGGGAAGTTTGTTTACTTAATTCCTGGTAATATGTGTTGATATTGTTTTACTATGCATGTAAATAATTTGTAATTTCTCAAGCATTACAGTTTTTTTAGATTTTTTTTTTTTTTTTTGAATATCAGTTTTTATAGTTTTCTGTTCCTTATGTTAAAGTAGTCGACATTAAATGAACATGGTCAGCATTTCATGCATTGTGCGTTTCTCTTTCCAGTATTAGAAACTGAATATATTATGTTTGTTAATAAGAAAGCAAGGAACCCCACAGTGTACATCTGACATTGTACAGTCTTTCCCTTTATGTGGATGCTTTTGAGCAGCTAATGGTGAATAAGTATAAAAGAAATATTATGTTCAATACAGCAAACCCCCAACTGTTCCCCGGGTGCCACAGCAAAAATGGCTGTCCACTGCTCTGGGTGAGTGTTCACGTTTTTTTTTAAATAGGAAAAAATAAAAACTACACCTTCCCCAGGTGGTGGGCATTCTCTGGACCCCCTACAAATTTGTAAGTACTATGGTAACAGTTTGGCAAAATTAGAAGATAGAGTCAGAGTCCCTTACAAGTGTAAGGAAGACTATTTAAGAGAGATTGAAAAATAATCTATAATTGTTTGTAGATTTTAGTATTCAAAATATTATCAGCAGTTGCATTAGTAGTGAGGAGCTATAGGTTATTCAATGTGTCATAATGTTTTGTCTTTTGAGTCTAGGGTTGGGCAGGGACAACATAAAGAAGTGAAAGTGACACAAAGAGTCTGAGCGATTAGTCCCTTCTCTCTCCACCCCAGTACATCACAACACCACAACAGTAGAACAATAAAAGAACAATATGTATATTTAAAAGGAAGCAATTAACTTCAAAAGGGGATCAACATAAACAAAAAGAGCAATCTGTCTAGACCCTGCAACTATTCTATGGTGAATAAAGAATTAACGGAAAAATTGAGTGTTTACTATTGTCTTCTTGCATTATCAACACACTGTTTTCCTGTTTAATACAGTAAAGTTGCTTTGACACAATCTGTATTGTATAAAGTGCTATATTAATAAAGTCAAGTCAAGTCTGCTTTATTGTCAATTCTTCCACATGTACAGTACATACATACAGAGAATTGAAATTGCATTACTCTCAGACCTTTAGTGCATCCAGATTACACTAACAGTAGAACATTAAATACAGATAATAAAATATAAAGTTCAACTATACAAACAGGTCATGTAAAAAGTAAGATAAGTAAAGCTGCACAAGGCACATGGCAAATAAAGTGCAAACCAGTAAAGTAAACAGTGCATATATAATGATTGTAGAGCTTATTCAGTCTGATTAAAGTGACAAAAATCTCAAGAGAGCAGTTCATTTAAACTGACAGAAGAGGTAGTTGAATGAGGTCAGTTAAATGCTGAATGAGGTAGTGAGTAGACAGAAGCTGTAACAAAGTGTCTGGTGCAGGTCCCAGTGTATTAATGGGAGCTGGGGGGTTGGGTTTGGGGGACTGAGGTTCAGAGTTCAGTGGTGCATGGGGAAAAAGATGGGGGGCAAGGTCGGGAGGGAGTTCAGCTTCCTGACAGCCTGATTAATGAAGCTGTCCTTCAGTCTGCTGGTCCTGGCCTGGAGACTACGCAGTCTCCTCCCTGATCACAGCAGACTGAAGAAGCTGTGTGACGGGTGGGTGGGATCACCTGCGATGCAGAGGGCTTTACGGGTGAGACGGGTTCTATAAATGTCCTGGAGGGAGGGGAGAGAGACACCAACGATCTTCTCAGCTGCTCTCACTATAAGCGCCATACCACACAGTGATGCAGCTCGTCAGGATGCTCTCGATGGTGCCTCTGTAGAAGGTGCTGTATATTCCCTTGGTAGATAGAACGGCCAGCACTTAATAATCATAAACTCCACCAGGAGTGAGCAGTGTTTGAAGACCACAACAGCAACGCGGCACCACGCATCATTGATGTAAACACAAAGCCTGCCACCACATGATTTACCTCCCGCAACAAGGATTCTGTCCACTTCATAGCATGTCAGCTGATCGAGCTGAATAGCGCAGTCTGGAATGCTGTCGCTGAGCCATGTTTCCATGAACACAAAAACACAACAGTCTCTTACAGTCCTCTGAGTTGAGCGTAGTAATCGGATGTAGTCGAGTTTATTGTCCAAAGAGCGTACGTTAGCCAGTACGATGGTGGGGATAGCTGGCAGCTGGCTTGTGTGGGTTAGCCGTTAGCCTAGCCTGGATACCTCCACGCTTACCCCTCTTCTGCTTCCTCTCATGCCGCTTGTGACACCTCCGCTGTGGGCGAGATGCAGTACTGGGGGTCGGTGATGGTGTAGGCCTCCGGAGCAGACCGAGATCCCGCAGCTCTTCCGCATGCGCGGAGTTTAACTCTAAAAATGTGGTTCATCGAGCAGATACTCACGACTGTATGCACGCTTAAAGACAAGTAGACGCGATGAAGACGTACAAAAACACTGCAAATCACAAGACAAAAAACACGAAAACACCGTTCTGACAGGAGAGAGAGAAGACGCTGAGTGTGGACACACCGCCATCTTGAGTAAGACCGAGTGACTTGAAGATGACTTGACTTGACGTGAATAAAGGCTGTTCTATAAATGTAAACACAGAAGTGATTATCTAAAGGTGTCAATATAACACAAGATCAAAACTGTGAAAAAATACCACATAACTGCATTCATTGAGAACTAGAACTTGTAGAGGTTTTTGATCCAATAAATATATCTGATTTGTCAGAATTTAAAGGGATAGTCCACCCCAAAATGCAAATTTTATCATTAATCACTTAATCCCAAGTTGTTCCAAACCTGTAAAAACTTAATCCATCTTTTGAACACAATTTAAGAGCCACAAGGATGCGTTTTCTTTCTAATCAAAGCTAAATACACATAGAAATAGCGCATTCTTGTGGCACGGCTGATACAGAAGAGCATACGCAGCATACGGTGATATGGAGAGACACAGAGGAGACTGTTGACAAAGGAATTGTTGAATAAAGTTGTAATTTTTGTTTTCTTTGCTTACAAAAAGTATTCTCGTCGCTTCATAACGTTACGGCTGAACCACTGATGGCAGATGGACTATTCTGACGATGTCTTTCATACCTGATGATGTCTTTCATACTTTTCTGGACCTTGACAGTATAACTTACTTAGCAGTCTATAGGACAGTCAAATGCTGTCAATCATCAGAATACTTTTTTTTAATGCGAGTGCTAATAGCTTCCAATCTCAAATGCGTGTCAATGCTATCAGCATCAAACGTTATTCTCTTAAGTAAACATGCACAGTGTTCCCAGGTGATTAATGTCTGTTTAAAATAATTTTCATTAAATGTATTGGAATAAAGTTTAGTTTAAGTGTCAGCTGTGCTCCCATCAGTGAGTAAAAACAACTATTAAGTCTTGGAATCATTCAAGAGTTTATGACAATTTAACTGTCATGGTAAGCAAAGTTCAACATTGTATTTTTATTATTGCACACTTTGTTCTGAACAAAAACATTTAAATAAGAAGCAATACAATAAAAATGTTTTACATGCAAGTACATAATGGTAATACATCACATGCACATGAATACATGCGACCATTTAAATGGGAAGAAGTCTTCTAAATAAAAGAGCTCACCAGCTTTAGGTAAAGTCACACATCACTTTATGTTTTTAACACTATTTAAGTGTTAGATTTTATTGCTAATACTGAAATGAGTTTTATTATAATGGAGAATAATGTAGAAGTGGAAAGAGTGGAGGATGAAGAGCAGATCAAAGAAAAACAGATGGAAGAACCAGAGAGGCCTGTTGAGGAAGAGAGAGACATGAAAGTGACAAAAAGACTGAACTGGCAAAAGGTGTGAAAAAACAGGCAGAGAAAAGAAAGTTTAATGCACTTGAGATGAAGGAAATGTAAGAGAGAAGAGAGATGGATTTGTTAAAAGCAAATTTGTGAGTAGAAGGAAATTAGGTGAAGCAAAGACTCTATTAGTGTTGTTTTTGGCGGCCTGTTTTAATTTTAGTTTTAGTCTAGTCTGTGTGAAGCTGTCATGTTAGTTTTTATTAGTTTTAGTCATGTTCATACTCTTTTTAGTCTAGTCTAGTTTTAGTCGACGAAAACTGATGTCATTTTTGTCTAGTTTTGTCGACGAAAACTGATGACATTTAGTCTAGTTTTAGTCGACAAAAACTAATGACATTTAGTCTAGTTTTAGTCAATGAAAATTGTATTTTAGTCTCTTTTTAGTTATGCCATTCTATTTAACCCAGTCAATATAGTACAAGTACCTAGTAGTATAAACGAAACCAAAATTATCTTATTATATTATTGTTACCTTACAGACTCAAGAATACATCCATTCCAGACACGGAACACTCTCTGATTTAAATTTACAACATTTTATTTAACAACCAAACATGTTAGAAGTACACGCAAATATATTTAAATAAAAACAATAAATAATCTGCAAATTTTTCTCCCGAAGGCAAACCCCGGCTGGCCAGCCATTGGTCCCTTTCTCTGTGTCAAGGCTGATTTATACTCAACGCGTCCGCAAGTTCGCTTGGGTGAATGCGGAAAATATGACGTCATCGCAGTGTTGCCGGAAGATCACTTTGAGTGCACACAAACTCATTTCGTGTGGCACTGCATTTTTTGTAACTTTCCTCACAGCTCCGCATCTGAACATGCACAAGTTCAGGGTGATTCTAGTTGAAGGTACACGTCTATGCCGGCGTTTGTGTGAAACAGAAGCAGTTTAATGTGAAGTTCAAGCTCCATCAGGTGCTTTTTGACGGAAAACATATATATTTTTTTTTTTTGGTAAAAAAAAAAATGTTTGCATAGTTTGTCCAAGGCTTCTTATTTGAAGTACGTTTTATTTTTATTGTATAAAATAGAATAAGAATTAATTTAGATATTAATTATACACTATTTGCTTTCAGTTGTCTTGTGTTTGATGTGAAATTCAGCCAATAGTTTAAGATTGTTTTAAGTTTGTACATAAAGAAATTATTAATTCATCATAAGACTTGTACTGGCAAATGACTTCTCACCGGTGATTCCCGACGGTTTTAGGGGACAATTACTCCTCGTCGCTCCCCTGTCATTTCAAAGAACAGTACAACAGCGAACGCAACAAGTATAAAAGCCTCGTCCGTTTGGGAAGGTGCGCTTGCAGTCAGCGGAGGCTTGCGAAGCGGAGCAAGGCGAAAGTATAAATCCCGATTAACTTTGTTTGTTGTCGTCGTCTTAGACGTTGTCCTATATGTTGTCGAGACTAAATAACATTATAACATTTTGTTTTTTTAGTCTCATTTTGGTCAACGAAAATGAAGAGACATTTTAGCATAGTTTTTATTTTGTGAACCACATTTATTCTCGTTTTTATTCATCAACAATATTGCATTATACATTTATAGTCATCATCACATGACCAGCATTTACATTGCGGATTCTATATATAAGAAAATGTTGCACTCCTTCGTCGACAAAAGCAACACTAGATTCTATATATAAGAAAATGTTGCACTCCTATTACTTATGAATGGGAGAAAGTGTGACATTCAACATGGATTTCTTTGGGGATTTCAAATATGAAATGTAATCATAAGCTTAGTGAACAGTTTCCCCATTCAAAGAGATAGGAGCTGCAATTGGATGCCCAAGAGCCGTTTCAAAAATAACCACCGAGTGAAATAACTTGACTTAAAGGGACTTTGGGTAAAGAACAATGCAAACAAAAACTAACAATAAAAACACATTCTAAATGCAAACTAACCAACGACAAAAACTTTAACTAACTCTCAAAAAATCAAATCTTTTTTTTATTTTTTTTTTTTTTACTTTCTTCACAGCAAATCACATCATGACAGCAAAAAGAAAGCAATAAAAAAGACGGACGCAGGTATAAAATGTTATACAATACGATTTAGCACTGTGGTCTTAAACTCAATTCCTGGAGGACCACAGACTTGCACAGTTTAGCTCCAACTCATACCTGCTTGGAAGCTGATTAGGGTTGGATCAAAATTGTATAGAGCTGTGGCCCTCCGGGAACTGAATTTCAGACAAGTTTAGCACTTTAGCATAGCTAAACTATTAGACATTGTCATCTATTTGGAAAGTTCTTGTAATATTGATGATTATATTTGTTGTTTCAATTAGTGATGCAAAGATCGATTCATTTCCGCGAACTGGTTATTTTCGGACAGATCAGCTCATTGAACCGGCTCAAGAAGCCGATTCATCGGTTCCTGATGTCATCAAGCAATAACGTCTCTATGCATTTCTTTTCTAACAACTCAGTGCAATGTTGTATCAATGAAAAATTCAAATAACTCATTTGTGTCAACACTCATATTGAAACATTAAAAACAAAGTTATTTGTGTGAAAGCATACTGCTGATTATTACCATATATTTCACTTAAGTTAATGGTGTTTGTGGTCACAGTTTCATTTGCGGATCCTTTATGTTCGATAAAACTGACTGACCAATATTGACTAGCCTACAACTTAAGGTTCCTAAAAGTTTCACATCTACAGCACACATTACAGACACTGATGCACAAACGCAGATATGTTCTACATGTCTACAGTATAAAGAATGAATAAACCAGTCTTATAAACTCCTTGATTTCGCTTAAGCAACTTTAAATATACTATGCATGCACAATAAACTATTGTAAAATTTATTTACATCACTCAAAAGAAAGGTTTTTGCAGGTTTTAATAAAATGTAAATTAATAACATTGATGATAAGCATATTTCCAATACGCATCTCAGGCTTGCACAGTATCGTCAACTCGCTCATCAGAATCTTCGGTAATCCTCCGCAAACTTCTCCACAGCTCATTCAGTTCTTGTTGAGTCCTTGGTAATCCTCCACAAACTTCGACAGTTGGTTGAATCGGCTCAGTCGGTTCTTTTTGAGTTGGGTCAGTTTTGGTTAAGATGATAAGAACCTTGAATGATGAATTATAATTCAAATTCTGAACAGGTGACCAGTCTTTCACAAAGATGACATACACAATATAGCCAGTAGTTCCTGATTAACCATACCTGCATATTTTGGGAGTGGAGAATACTGGTACACCTGGTACATTGTTCTACATACTTTTTTATGTATGGATTAAGTAATCAGATTCCAAATAATAAGTACTTGGAATTAGATTATATTACATTTTAAAATACTCTTAAGCATCCTACAGTTACTTTTTATTGATTAAATGTTATTCTCGCAATTGGCAGTAAATTATGTTCTTTAAAAAATCCACTAGTCATGTGTTTATCACTGAAAACTGAGCAAATATAGCATTTGACCACTGGATGTACAGAAATCATTTAACTTTTAACAAGTGTTATTTTAACATTGCATATGTAATCAGCTCCTGATGGAAACATTATTATTATTTGAATATCACTGGGTTATTTAACCGTGTATAACTGTCTTTGGAATGCTTTTGTCTTTTACATTACAATGTACAAATTCACGTCATTTCATATTTACATGCAGTGCAGGGATTCTCCCAAAAAAATTTTAAATCATTTTTATATTCTTTGACCTAACATATTTACTTGAAGCAAGCCCTGAGATTTTTAGTTCAGAAGTTAGATCTAGGATAAAATTCAAGAAGAAGAAGTAGTTTTATTCTCTAATGTCTATTAATGGTCACATGATATGCAGATAAACAAATCGAATATTGTAAAAATCTGTTTTATTTTGATTGTTTTTATTTTAAAATTATTTAATAAAATTTTTTATTTTTAAAATGTAATTACTTTATAGATTATCAAAAACATCTATCAAACAAAAACATAATCTAAAATATAATTAAACACATCCTCATATACACTCCATGTAGGGAAATCATGTATCATGTAAAAACTTTATCTACAGTATATGTAAACATATCCTCATATACTTTCTATCAATGTAAGATAAAGGTATAAATCTGTACACACCCTCAACATATACACTGTACAAAAATACAGCATTACTAATCAAGATGTCATTTTGTTTGATACCAATAACGCTGCCTACATGAAGGTTTTTGATGCTGCACGTCAGTCACTGTTCCCAAACTCTCCTTGTTCTCCTTGCACATACAATTGCATGGCCCACATTATTAACCTCACTGGGAGTGCTTTTCGCAAACCATTTCTCCAGTTGAACAATTTCATGAAGGTCCTAGATGTTTCACCAAGCTGGAGCATGTAAACAAAGATATCTTTCATTCCTCACGAAAAACCTGCCAGCAGGAAAGAAGGCCACCATATCTTCAAAATCAAGTAAGGACACTTTACTGGGTTTCAGTTTGGACCTTAAAGGGTTCACCCAAAAATGAAAATTAGGCTGCATTTTACTAGCATGATGTATGGGGACAGCGTTGCACATGCGCCGGTGAGTCTCGTGAAAACCAATGTTTGTTTACAGGATCAAAAGAAGCAAAGTTTCCTTACTTTAGCAAAGGAAAATCAGTCTCCTCTTGGCTTATATCGAAATCCTCTGACATTCTTCTTTACAAATCCTCGTTTTGTACTTCTAATTAGTGACCATTGTTTTGTTTTGATCTCTCTGCTGCATTGCCGCGTTCGTCACTTCTGAGCGGCGCATGCGGAAAGCTGACCTCATAAGTAATTCCTCCGGAATGCTTCCGTTTACAACAGTGAGTGCAAGCTAGATTCAAGTGATTATTACGTTTTGAATATGGATATTTTTCTAACAAAATCGCATCGATTCGCTACAGGAGGCCTTTGTTTGTGGCCATTTTTGGGTGAACTAACCCTTTAGTAGGAGTTCATAGAGTTGGAAATGGAAGCAGGCCTGAATCAAATAAAAATTCATGTACAAGATAAAATACAAGTAAAATTATTCCCTGTTGACCCATAAAAGACTTCCTTTAGCAACACACAAACAAAATTCAACTTATCATAGTTAAGGACATTTGATGACATAAGTGTCAATTCTCAATCTTACTCTTTATTTGTTTTGCATTCCCTGGTGGGTGGCAGAAATTCACTCACATCGGTGAATCACTTCAAGACACAAATCTGGCTCAGTCTCTGAATGCCCAAATCATCATCATGGCTAAAAAGTGCAACATCAACCTCCAGCTTCTCAACAGCAGATGTCCAGTGACCACAAAGACCTTCCATTAGATTTGCATGTCAACTTCACAGCCAATACAAAGATACAGTCTCAAACAGCATCTACAAGCTGATGTTGACAAGACGAAGGAGGTAAACTACTAACCAAAATATCAGAGCTTCGGTTTTCTTGTACTACAACCAACGGCTCAAAAGTGGAGTTTTTGAGCAACTCTAATGCTGCGTTCACACCAAACGCGAATAGAGCGTCAAATTCGCGTCTACCATGTCTAGTTTGGCGCTTGAACATTTTGAATGCATTCGCGTAGAAAGCAAGAATTTGAAGCGAAATTGACGCGCGTCTGAGGCGAAATCTGCTTCTTGTTGGAAGGGCAAGTGCTAGGTGGTTTTCTGTTTGCAAGATGGCTGATGTTAATCGAGCATTCGAGGCTTTTCCACTTTTTCCTGCACATGTCCTTTGAATAAACACATTATCTTGTTAGCGAGGGGAAAATAGTTGTAAAAAACGGCGGGAAGGCCGTGGGTCGATAAACATGTACGTGACTCAAAAGTTAAATGTTTATTTACAACACACTCTTCCAAGCGAGGTCCTTTTTATTCCTGTCTCTATAGAAATATGAACTTGTGTCATATAGCTCCGGTTGACTGCTCACTGACAAGATCAGTCGTTCCTCCATGTTGAATGAGTGACTCCTGAGCAGGCTCCTGATTGGTTAACGTGGCACGAATTGACGCCAAAGTTCAAATTTTTCAACTCGGGCGTCAGACACGAATTCGCGTCAAACGCGTAAATTCACAAAAGCACATTCGCGCCAGACGCTCAATTCGCGCGAATGAGGTGAATTCACGTCTACCACGCCACGCTAAACGCCTCATTAGCGCCGCTAAACTTCGAGACACATGTATACGCGTCTTTACATTGACTTAACATTGAAATCATTCGCACCAGATGCTCTATTCGCGTTTGGTGTGAACACAGCATAACCTTTCTTCAGAATTTTGGTCAGCTCTCTGGTTACAGGCTTAATCTTCATAAGATACGCAATTACAGTTCTCCCAAAATACAATTGAAGCTAATTAAAAATAAATTCATTTATCTTGTTATCTGTATCACTCGCCATCAAAAACATCTTTTGGTATGCTTCTTGAATAGATTAAGAAAAATCTTTCAAAAATGGTCCCCTTTAAAGATTTGTCTCATTGAATGCATCAAGGCCCCGTCCACACGGAGATACGTTTAGCTGTATACGCATAAATTTTGTATCGTATAGGCATTTTGTCCACATTTCGTTTTGGGAGAGTGAAACCGATATTTTTTGAGTGGATAAATCTGAAAATGCCGCCCATGCATTTTCGTGTGGACAGCAAAAACTTATATTTTCTGAAACGATGACGTCATCACCCCAAGTCTTGCCCCTAGTCAGACACTGCTACGTCACGTAACAGCAACAAAAACATGAAATATTGTCTTTTTTTTAACTAACATTAACACAGACTAATAAATTGATTGTTCCATGTTTGTTTGTATACCGTGCGTAAGGTTTATGCACATAGTCCAAGTCTTCTTCGTTTTTAGTGTATCTCTGTGGCAGAATTACAGTGCCACATGCTGGTCTGGTGTGTTTACTACATAATTTTATGTCGGTTTCGTGTGGACGCAAATATTTCTTGAGACAAGGGGGAAAAAAGATTGGATAGGGAAAGCTCTGGCTTCGTGTGGACGTAGCCTAAATCCATTAAGATTGTGCTCCCTAAATTTCTTTATCTATTTCAGTGTTTACCTCTTTATTCATCTGTCATTTTTTTAAATCCTTGTTTGCATAAAGTACACCTTCAGAGGTCTAGACGAGATGGCACTGCCTAACTTTAAGTTTTACTACTAGGCAGCTAACATACCAAATACACTGTGTTGATGGGATTTTCACCTTCTACCTAAAAAAAAAAAAACCTCCAGATGGACACTGAAATACATGCCCATGAGCAAATTTCCCTTCCAGCACCTGCAAGAAATTTCCGTTAATTTCTTATACTTCTGTCAATTGCCCAGTGGTAAAACATGTATAAAGTGCCTCTAGCTTGAAATTTATCTGTGACAACGGAGTTAAATGAGTCCAAAGTCTGCAACTGCTTCTCTTATGCCACTATCATAGAGCTCTGGATAAAAGATAGTGGAGTCTGCCACAACTCTGAAACGCTTGAAACAACTGATGTCTATGAGCAAGGCACTTTTTTTCAGTTTTTTTTTTTAAGTTTTTACTTGACCTGATGCATCTTTTGAAATAGCTATGCTTACTTTCAAAGCGCATGGGCCAAGTATGTATTAGCAGACCAAACTGTAAAGTCAAGTCACTTCAGAGCGTCCCTTCAAAAACTGCATCGATTCTTTATAACCAGCAGGATCTCTGAGTGACCACTGTGAGAGGGTGAGAGTGAAATTCCTCTTTTATTTATTTTTTCCATATTATTACTGCCTTTTTAGAGAATCCCTGATTATGAGAGATTTTTCTAAATAAAACCCCTCTACACACACATTGTTGCAGCATGCGTGATGTTCTTCCAACCACAAAGGCACCTGGCAGTGGATGAGAGAATGGTGGCATCAAGGGCTTGAACTGGACTGAAGTAATACATGAAGGACAAACCCATTAAATGGGGATACAAATTCTTCGTCCTTGTATATTTAATGTGGTACACCTATAACTTTTTTGTTCATGAAGGCAAATGTTCCGCAGAAACAGGTAAAGGCCTCAGATATGACTCTGTGATGTAGCTGTTGGACTGTAGTAATCTTCATTAATGATTTCTACACCAGCCCAACCTCCTTCTTAGATTTACTGGCAAAACACACTCTGGCATTAGGCACTACACACCCTAACAGGCAGGAGTTTCCAAAAATGAGGACCAACGACCTCAGCAAGAAGGCTGAGGCGGCATTCACTGGCGTAGACATGAAAAGGTCCTGTTTGTGAAATGGATGGACACAAGAGAACTGACCATGTGTTCAACCAAAGCATACACTTGTGACATTATAAGCAGGTGTTACAAGAGAGCAGGTCCCTATTCCAGTAGCACTGCTTGATTACAATAAACACCTGGGCGGAGTTGAACTGTCCACTGCACTAACTGGATCTCACAATGTGTTGCACAAAATGAAGTGGGTTTTTTCTCCATTTCATTGACATAGCTGTTGTGAACAACTTTATTCTTCACCAGGAATTGTCAAAAGCTCAAAACTAGACCCCTCTGAACCTACAACATCAGCTGCCAGAATATTTTGAAGGTGATGCTTAAGCTTCTAGAAGAGTCTGTGCATTGTGAAAAAGTCGATGTTCCTGTATACTGTATAACAGTTGGGGGGTTCTTACTCAGAGCTTGAGCCGAGCCTCGGGTTTGAGGCGTCTTCACAGACAGCAAGCCAAGCTCGTTTACCATTATCTAGTAGGGCTGAATGGGCAGGCAAACTTGTGAATCCAAAGTAAAACTCAATAAATAGTGTGTCCACCAGCTGCATTGAATGCCGCAGTGCATCTTCTCATGGACTTCACCAGATTTGCCAGTTCTTGCGTTGAGAGGTTTACCCACTTCTCTACCAAGGCACATGCAATTTCCTGGACATTTCTGAGTGGGATGGTCCTAGTCCGCACCTCAGATTCAACAGGTCCCAGACATTCATTCTCAATGGGATCGAGATCTGGGTTCTTTGCTGCCCATGGCAGAACCGTGGCTTGTCAGTAAAGAGTGTCTTAGTGACTGTTCCACAGATGCATGTTGAGTGATGTTTATTGTTCATTGAACAAGCTTGAAAACATGGTTTAAACCAGTGTTTAATTTATAAATGAACAATTGCCGGATCCAGAACAGCAATTAATAGGCACGTTGAATGACATTGACAATACAACTTCATCTTTCCCAGAACATTCAATGACGTCACTAAACAGTGACGCCACAACTATAAGAGCATCATTCACAAGTTTCTGCATGGACCGAACTACAGTCCAGGGCACAGGTTTTTAAACCCCGGGTCAAAAATGGGTCGTCAGGATGATTTAAGGAAAATGTAGCTGTATGTAATTTAAATTAAAAACAAAATATCAATAACAAAACTTGTTTTCATAAAAATAAAATACAATCATATTCCATACATAAAAGGTTTAAATATTTGAAATACATCTGACTTAAATAATTAACAGATTTAAAACAGACAAACAAGTTCATGAAAAGAAACCGAGGTGACAGAACGTGCATCCTGTTTGTTTGCTTTATTTTACAAAAGCACAAAATTTTATTGTGAGCATGCAAAAACAAAAGTAAACACTTTGCGGTTTCCAATTATATTTTACTCTTATCTGTATGACCAAAAATTGAGTATTTTATGTTTCATCTGTTCAGTCGCGCATACACACAAACTCACCACATATTCTAGCAATACAAACTTACCATCGCAGTCTGTTCATTATCAAAATAAAATACAGTCAACCAAACATATAAAACGTTACACTGGCCAATTTAAATAGTCTGTAGTATAATCTGTTCAGCATAAACACCATTGAATAACTCTCTCCAAACTTTCCGCTGCTCCCAAAACAATCAGCAGTAAGCACCAATCAATGAGAGCGATTTAGGACTTAAGAAAGATGATTGGTCAAAAATATGTTGAGGACCAATACATAACCTCCAAATACAGCTACATAAACCTGTATCACAATCTAACGCACTTGTTAATGCCAGATCTTTAAAAACAATGAAACGCAAAAATTCAAAATCTGACATTTCCCGGAACAGGATCCGGCTCAAACTAAGCACTGGTTTAAACCCTTTACAATAAACTTCTGTTACTTTCCTCCAATTATTCGCACAGCTGTTGCATATTTGTTGTATTATTTTAAACTGTTGTATTGTTACATTTCAGTACGTATTTGTTTTTTGTATGTTTTTTTTTCCCTTGTTCTCTTTCTCTCTCTCCCTCTACTTGCAAGTACGAGTTAATGGCCCCCACCTGTCATCAATGATGGGCTCTTCACTCTGATTGGAGGATGAGAGGGAGCAGTGGAGATTTAAGCAGCCTTTCCCCACAGAACAGGATGGTTGTGTGTCTGTATGTATGTGTGGAGGCTGTTGTTGTGAGGTTTTTTTTTTCTTTCCACCTTGAAGGGCTCCTTTGTTGTTTATGAACTATATTTTGATGATTGGGTCTCTAAGTGATATTGTGTGTTCCCAAGGGCCCTTCCCAAAGTAACTTGCTGCCATATGTAACCACAGTCATTATCAATAAGAGACAATAAATATATTTAAGCAGTTTATTAAATTATCTGAAATTGTGCATTTATAACTACGTACAAATAATATATACTGTGTAGAGTAAAAATAATTAACTCCACACTCTCTCTGCAAGCACAGACACTATGGAAACTTTGGATATCTTTGTAAACTGTTGATTTGTTTCTAATTCCTCAAGTGGCAAATGTTTTGATTTTCTCACAGTTAAATCTTTGACATCAAGCTGTCTTGCTAAATTGTGTTCAGTAGACAGTATGACAAGACCATTTAGGATCAAGCAGGCAGGATGTGGAATGAGACTTCACAATTAGATTTCAGTAGTTGTATCATACACTCTGTCAGATTGATGATTTATGACCTGATTTATGCGTTGATTGACTGGCTGTCATATGTCAAATGTGTACATGGTCAGATTTATGACCTGATTTATGGCTATATGACCCCTCTGTCACCCCTGACTGACATGAAAGTGGGGTATGTAAATCAAAAAGATTAAACAGATGTTAGATCTGACTTTTGATGTATTTATGACTGGATTTTGGTTTTGTTTTTTTATCTCTTACCTGCGCCATGGGGATTTTTATGGAGCTGCTTCCTGAGTTGTTTTCACCCCTAAAGACCCTACCTACATCCTGCAATGATGTTTTAAATAAGGGTTAGAATATAGTAATTTAAACATGGAAGACATTCTGAATTCTCTTGTTACAATGCCTGCCGCTGCTCCAAAAACTCCTAAAACTGCTAGAAGAGTGATGTGTATTTCACCAACAAGAGAGCCTGTTGAAATGAGAAAGGAACTGACTTTTGCACCAAGGAAAAAACAAGGAGTTGGTTTGTCAAAGTTTCTTCATAAATTGGTGAATATGACGACTCGTGATTTCTCAATGTCTGGTGATCGTGTCGGCAAATATGTGTTTGACAAAGTGGTGTGGACTGTGAAGCTCTATGCCACAAATATTGAAGACCATTTTACAACGAAGGAACCCTGTCTGATTTTCCCTGCCAAAGACTGGTGGTTGTTCTACAACTACGTCTGGTGAGATTCGAATGACTGTGGTGATGACCCTTTGTACATTGCAGAGTGGGATGGTATAGTTCCTGATACAAGATTTTGAGTTGTTGCAGATGACAGTAAAAAAAATTACCAGATGACTGTTTACATTTTCTGCTGCAACCACAAGACAAAGATCTGTGTGTGTGTGTGTGGCCTTTTCCTGAAGTTGAACACTACATACACTATGACATGAGGTTTTTTCAGTGGAAAGATGTTCATATAATTGACAATGTTTTTACATCTGTTGACAAGATGTTCAGATGGTGTGATATGTATGATCATTACAGCTCTGTAAAGGTGAAATTGTTCCACCCTGAACAGGGCATTCCCAAGACCCCAAACCGCCTCTTATCTCCAACCACATATTACAGCCAGTTAACAAGTTTGTTTGCCCATAAAATCTTAAGGAAATTGTGTGTAAACTTATTTGGCTTGCTGTCCACTGATGAGGGGCTCGATGAAGCAGCCTCAACTCGAGCTCTGAAATACCCCCCAGGGACTTGATAAAGGATGATTACAAAGGGCAGGGTACCTAAGATGAAGGTGAAGAACTTTACATCCCGGGACGACCCTTGGATATGATCATGTAAAATAAACTTTCTAAAGGCTCCTCTGAAGATGTCAATAGCTGTTATATTAGGGTAAAAACGCCGGGGTCACTATAGAATCTACAAATCATGCCAATGAAGACTATGGCGGTGGAATAACAGGTATGATGTATGCTCCGCATCAAGCAATGGGCGTTTTACAGTTTGTGTGTGTGTGTGTATATATATATACACAGATATCATTGAATATCAATCAGTCGGCGATGTGTACGTTCCACTAACGAGATGTGTACATATAGATCTAGAATAATATAGAATAATAAGATTGTCAGTGTTAGATACGATAAGGCACATTACGTACCGGTCAGTAAAACAACCATTACAGATATAACCATAGAGCTAAAAGACGATCAGAATCAAAACTTACGTTTCAGTTGTGGGAAGGTGAGTGCTAAGTTACACTTTAGAACCATGAAACAGGTCTAGGAGACAGCAAAACGGATTACAACAGCAAAGTCAAAGAGATCTGTCAAAACAATATTTCAGATCATGGCCTTACTATTACTATTATATTAAATCGGAACTCGACCTGTTCACAGTGCCTCTGACACAAACTGCTGTTGAAAAAAATACCTATAAAGAGGTGCCACCATTGGCACCAAACTGCTGTTTTAAAAAAATAATTATAAAGAGGAGCCACCACTACAGGTGCCACTTATTCAGACACGGCACCTTTTTTTTAAAAATTTTATTGCAGGGACCAGTGAGGATTATGTTGACAGAGAGTTGACGCTGCCTTGTCTCAAAAAGTTTGATTGATGAGGGTCATAAAAAGACACCTGTTTGGACATCTGTTTGGACCCCCCCGTTCCTGTACAGACCCCCACCCATGTTTGTCCATCTGAAGGAATTTATGATCTTTGTAAAAGGACGTTGAAAACGGTTCAAAAACTGTGTACTTTAAAATGTGGTATGATTATTAAATGGGATAAGGGAGGTTTTTATTAAGGTTTTTACATACACAATGCATTTCAAGAAAAAGGTTAAAACATTCACTAAATAGAAACAATGTAATGACTTTTTTTCCCGGAAAAGTTTAAAAATGGTGCAAGGTGTGTATTTAAGAGTTGTTAAAACAAATTAAAGAGTTTGTTACAAATTTAATAAAAAAAGAAAACTAGGTTACTGATTATCTATCTAAAACAAACAAACAAAAAAGTATGAGAGTCAAAGCTTGTGACATTACAATTTAAAAAGTAGTTAGAGTTTGTCACCAGTTAGAAAAGAAAAGAAAAATAGCCTTTTTTGTGAATTGGAAAAAAAAAACGGAGAATTATTCTGTAACAATGGCTGAGACATCATCACCTAAAACTCCTGAGAAGAGTGAGTTCGCTATGGGGCATCTTATGCTGGCACCGAGGAAGATAAAACACGGTCCGTGTCTGGCCAATTTCCTCCACAAACCTTTGGACAATGTTAAGTATGAGTTTCATCTATCCAGTAATCATATTTGTAGTTACGATTTTGACATGAGTAACCGAGAGGTCAGACTGAGTACCGTGGACAGTGATGAAAGGGTCACGTACGACACAAGCGAGGACCCTGATCTGATTTTCACCATAAAAGATGGTGTTTATTTTACAATTGCATCTGGCCTGATCTAAAAGATGGAAGCGATGATCCTCTGTTCATAGGGGAATGGAATGGTGTCACTCTGGGGATGCGGTACAGAGTGCTTGGGGATCACATTAACAAATATGCTGATGATTACGTTTATATACTTTGTAGTGACCGTAGCTCTGACCTACCTAAACGCGCTTGGCCAATATCTGAAGAGGATCATCTCAAATTAAATTTTTGTTTCAGTGGAAAGACGTGCCTGCATTAGAAGAAATATTTGGAAAGATAGACAAAATGTTTAAATGGTGTGGGGTGTTTGACAGACACAACAACATAAAAGTGAAATTGTTTCACACTGAATGGTGTGTGTCCAGCCAGAGAGGGGTTCATGTGGCTCCACCTACATTCTATAATCATTAAATACAGACGTCAGTGCTCTTGGTGGAAATAGACTTCAAGCGACATCGCCACCAACATGACCCAAGAAAATACTTCGTCATCTCCTCACTTTGTATGCGATGACTCCGCATCCGCAACGGACAATGCTACCTGGCTGAACAAATTCTGTACAGAGCTCGGATACCATAATCTCACTTTCCTCGCAAAGTACAGTCCTTGTCCTCCTCACACTGGACCACCTGACACCACAATTTCTGAAGACGCTTTAACCGTACGTTTAAATAAAAAATGTGGAAATTTTTAACAGCCATCAATTCAAAGCATTACTACGATATCTTACAAGATCTTATAGACGGAAATAACGCCAGTTATCACAAAAGCATTAAAATGCGATCACTGAACGTTCATAAAGAAAATGAGGCGGATGTGTTTAATAATCTGTATGGAAAGCTACGTAAAGGTACACCTCTGTCTTTAAGTATAAGATAGTTCTAATATACCAGATGGATCGCCTGTTGGTTTAATAAAGTATCCAGGAGCATGTATATTCTCACAGGTGGATGTTTCTCTAGGCGATTGTCTGATAACCCAGAGTTCCAGTACCTACCCCTACAGGTGTTTGATCGAAACTGATTAATTTTGGAAAAGATACACTCGAAAGTGTCTTTTCAGCAGGTTTGTTCTACAAAGATACACCGGGTCACATAGATGCTACTGACCCCACAGGAGAAAATACGGGGTTAATGAAGAGAGCTGCATTTACCAATGCTAGAAATGTAATAGAATTACTACCCCCCCATTCATAGCGATATTTTCTTTCAAGAAAATTTAATGTTGAATGGTGTAGATATAAAAATAAGAATGACAAGAGCTAAAGATGAGTTCTGTCTAATGCGAGATGACGCTGTTGGTTATAAACTCAATATTGTATCAGCATCTCTTTTTGTGAAAAAAGTTTGTTTCACCCGGCGTCCGGTTGGGACATGCGCAGGCACTTCTATCAACCACCGCTAAATACCCCATAGACCATGTGTATCTGAAGAATTTTTCTATCCCCGCTGGATCTCGTGTGTCTAATCAAGAAAATCTTTTTCTCGGGACACTACCAAAATCAATCATTTTAGCAATGACAGAAAATTCTGCCTTTTCAGGGGCGTATGATAAAAACCCCTTTGCTTTTAAACATTTTAACCTGGAGTTTTTGGCTTTATATCAAGACGGAGTCCAAATTCCATCCAAACCATTTCAACCGGAATATGAGACTTAGGGACTTTTATCAACTCGTGTTAGCTACCGGAAGACATCTTAAAAATCAGACTCTTGCAATAGATTGGCAGGACTTTCTAAATGGATACACACTCTACGCCTTTAATTAGCCCCTGATGAAGATTGTTCGAACCATGTTTCACTAATTAGATCGGGGAATATTAGACTAGAAGCCCGATTCAGACAGCCTCTCAGACAATCCATAACCATTATTGTATATGCGATTTTTGATTCAATTGTGGAGATATCCAGTCAAAGACAGGTGCTAGTGGATTATTACTGAGACAGGTCAAAATGAATACGCTTCAACTAACCGCTGTTATGGATAAAATTGCGCAACACATGTTTTTTAGGAGTGCTTCCGAGCGATTATCTACCCAAAGCACCAATAAAGAACTCTCTGTCTTTGCTTATTTTTTATACAGACGACTCCACAAGACCGGGGCAACACTGGGTCGCTATCTACATAACCAAGGACAGTGTGAGCTGCTTTTTTGATACCTTTGGCGGATCTCCAAAAAAAGACCCCCATTTTTCAAAGACCGTACAAGCCTTTTTTTAAAAACAATTCTGTCTGTGTGCGGTACTCTAACAAACAGGTTCAAGACTTCACATCAGATACTTGCAAACAACATTGTATGTTTTTTCTGTATCACGTCAAAGGGTTTTATGAAAATGTTGTTAAACTGTACCATGACGACCTGATTAAAAATGATAACATGGTTGCTCGATTTGTAAAGAGACTGAAACCTTCTCTCTGCGATACATTTAATTGTATTCAGTGCGTACAAAATTGTAAAAGGTGTCTGTAGTACACCTAGAACCGTCCTATTATTTCACGTTTAATAAAAGACTATGTAATCATGAATGTATTAATAATATGGATGTACTGTGTAAATAAAGACAATGTATAGCCAGACATCTTTTTCCGTCTTATTAAAATCATGAGCTTAACATGTAACATAACACATATTTACAAAAAACAATATTAAAAAGATAACCAGGCACTAGTATCAAGAGATGGTAAATTAAACATCTGTCCGACGGTGGTACTAGGGTGTGTCGTAGTCTTTGACACATGCTTTTTACTCCCCCATTTTTTTCAACGAGGTAGGCAATTTCCTTTTAAAGGTCTCAACCGTGCGTTTAACCTGCTGGTTGGTGATAGTGGAAAATGGTATATTTAAAGAGACAAAAGCATCCAGAAATTCGCTCCACCCACGCAGTCTGTATTCACAGCGGATCGTGAGGCGCAGTTATACTTTTAACCAAATCCAACATGTGACCCCGCGATTACATTCCCTTTAAATACAAACTCACCAGAAGTTGTCCATAAAGACACTTGTTTAGCATTAGACATTTTATTCAAAATGATTTTTTTTTTTTTTTTAAACTCCTTTGTGGCACGTTGTTTAAGATTTCATTGACAATTTGATCCTCTCCATCATCAGGCGTGCTGGCTGGTGCAGTAGCAGGTTCACTAACAGGTGCATTAGCAGGTGCATCGGCATGAATAGTATCTGGTTTCGGTAGTGTAAGAGTTAAAGTACTACTCTCCAAATCACCTTGTTTTACTATAGTTAAAAACCTCTGCAAGATGTTGGAATAAAGTTTAGCCTTCCCGTGTGAATCTAAATCAGTCCTCTGCAATACGTTTCTTATAGCTGTATCTAAATCATTCTCCACAGTTTGATGAATTGTCTCACGAACACCACCCATTCTTAAGGATTCTGAGGAATTAGGTAAAGCTTTTCAGCATATTCCATTTCTAATGTTGTCTGGAGGTTATTAAACTACTGATAAATGGTATTCCCACACTTAACAGAGGTACAAGAAAACCACCTCGTTGATTAATCAACCTCCGGAGCTGGTTGGTGTTTAGAGGTATGTTACCATGGAGTACATTTAAGAGCTATCTCACACAGGGATAGAATCAGCTGATCTGACGCGGACTGTAAAATAATGCGACGTTGCTTCAGTGAAGCCTTCCATAACAGTTTTAAAAGAGGTAAGTTTTTACAGAGCCTATCACTCATTTTCAGCAAAAGTTTTCACCGTAGTCTTTTCTGCACGTACACCACCACCAAAGGTTGCCAACAACTGTGTAAAAATACAATATTATAAATTTTTACATTGATCAACTTGTGTGTATTACACAAATTTTTCACAAAGACAGTTTTCCCGCTTCCAGACGGGCCAGAAATCACAGCTGAAAATGGAATTTGCAAACAGAAGTCAAAATCCTCTTCAACATACACATTTTGTGAGCTAGAAATAGCATTAGTAGCCATAACGAAGTGTGGTGTAGTCAAGTAGCAGCACTTGATTGTCATATACCACTTTGAATCTTTTCAGAGCTGCTCTATTATGCAGTGTGAACCTCTTTTTATCCCGCACAATGGTCTCTGTGTGAGTGAGCAGGTGGCTAGTATCACGTGATGTCTGATATCATCACGTGAGTATGTAACATGCCATACTTTCTAAAGTGACAACTTTCACATTAGTAGAATGTAGCGTGACACCTTTAGCTTTAAGAGTGACTTTATTTTTTGCAGTTCTAAAGCTGTAAGATTTCAGTCCAGTCGACGCGAAAGTCATTATATAATCTGCTTCATCAAGTTCTTCCGTCAGCTCACCAAGATATGCACCTGTTTTTGGGGTCCAATCTCCATCTTTCGATATGAAGATAACACCGTCTGTATCCACGTAAAAAACACGGGGCCCTAACTGATCCATAAGGTTGTATAACTCCAAATGTCCGTAAGCAGTTGTAAATGCAGCAATAAACACATTAACATCCCTTGCTGGGGTGGGGTCTTCGTCTGCGTAACACCACTGCACTAATGCTACTGTGTCTGTTTAATGATATGGTCATTTCCAAAGATATGACGGGCGAAATCTTCAGAATCTGTTAAAAGCTCCGCTGTAGGTAGATTGCACCTAAGCCCAAATCACCCCCAAAGAATTTGAGAAACGTCTTAATACCCGTTGAATAAAGTGTCTGATGTCTGTGGAAAATGCCAGACTTCCTCAATTCTGACTACCGAATAATCTTTATCAATAGCTCTGGAGAGTTCGACAGACGTCCAAACTCCTGAAATGACTCTTTCTTCGTCACCGTGCTGACACTGACCCTGATACTGTACCTCAGCACAGGTGCGACACAGCGCAAATAATAATTTTTTTTTGACTGGCAACACCTGATGGAGTAGTTTATGAGGGGGGAGTATGCTGCATTTAATAAGTCCGAAATACGATTCGACTGGTTCAAAATCTTTTAAAATGATCTTGGGATGGCCGATAGGGTAAGTTCTACACGACTGTACGTAAGGATAGATTCGCACTGGTTGTTAGTGCACACATTGCATGTAAATTTGCAATAATGTACACTACGATCATTAAACCCGTGATAGCAGTACTCACAAACATACGAGTAACCTAAAAAGCCCTTCAGATTTTTTATGCTGTGATAATGACCTTCATGCAAATATAAATGCAACGTCTTGTGATGTATCTCATCTGTATATTTATACACTTCCAATTTACCTGAACCCGATCTGTGAAAGATAACTATTTTCAGGTCAAGATGGGCTTCAAATTTAGAAACATCATGCAACACAATTTTATTTTATCTCAGGGATCATAACCCAGAGCAGTATGTATATTTCTGGCTATTCTCATCAATTCATCGTCGGGACTTTGAGGATTTAAAAAGTGAGCTATGCACATGCTAAAACACATTGTCTGCAAAATTTTTTGGGCTAAACAAATGCATTCTATTTTTCTGTATGACCTGATTATGAGCTAAGTCGGCCAACTTCCTACGCGCACCACCCTGTTTGTTTCGCGTTACAGACACACATAACTCTAAAGCAGTATCAAAACCAACATCCGTATTGCTTTGAATGGCCAGTTCGATTTGGTCAAAAAATACATTAACGTAGTGATTGTTATCAGGTGTTAGAACGGCATTGATATCTGTGGGGAGACTTGCACCTTGCAGAGGTATATTCAGAAAACCATCTTCACCCGACAACAACCTGGAAAACGCTACAATCTCATTCAAAATATCCTGCAGAAAGATATTATAGGCTGCATAATCATCTGTGGCTATTTTACGAAAATTTAAAGTTCTGCAAATTTCTAAACCATTAAATCTGGGTCTTGGGACAATCGTAAAATCACTCACACGTCCTCCTACTCTCACTAGTCTGGCTGAGACCCATATCTGGAGCTGAGGGATCATAACCTGTGGGTTCATTATTAGATGGCCCTGCACCGACCTGTTCATCGCTGTTTATAACTGCACCCAACCATTCGTGTTGTTCATCTATAAGCTCATGTAATCTATCCACCATGTTAAGTGGATCATCTGTAAATGTTTGTTAATAATTTCACATAACTGTTCGCTATTTGTTTTGAAAATCATGTCTAGGTCTTAATGACGTCTGATCATCTTCTGAAGTGTGGGGATGTAAATCATCGTGAAATCTTTTACTGCTCATTTTGAATTATTGTTTTTATTTTTTAAATCAGAAATACACCTTTTTCAAGTTTAAAGACAAGTGTGTACACTCCTGAAAACACCAACGCCAGTTCACAATGCGTCATAACCAGATATAACAAAACAGATATGTACAGTATAAATTCAAAACCACCGTTTCTCCACAAGTAAAACAACACCAAATGTTGGGGACAATAACATACAATAATGTAAGGAATAAATAATGATAATGATTCGTTGGCAATAACAAACAATAATAAATGTAAGAAATACCCAATGATATTAACGAATTGATGTCAATAACAAAACAAAAACAAACAACAATTCAATACATATCACGGACAACCTCTCATCATACGATTGAACAAATCTGTTAACATTCTTTGAATAAGATTTAAACATTCTGTGATCACCATAAGGGCGTTAACAGAAAGATTTTGCTCGACTTGTACCTGATGGATTTCCGCTGGCACCCCGCTCATGCTCTGCTGAAACTGTCGGAATTTACCATACAGCTGTTCGTGACAGCTTCTCCAAAATTCAGCAGCGTGACGTAAGGATTCGTTGTGTTGTTGCTGACACGCTATGATATTTCTTAAAATCGATACCACATCACTTTGTGCGCTAGCAACGATGTCTTCTGCTTCCCGATAAGATAACGTTTGTCCGCTCAAGTCGAAAAGTATCTCAAAGTTCCGATTAACACAGCGCAGCATTTCATAATCGAGCCTCCTGTTTAAATCACGCTCACGGAACAATTCCTGAGGAATTTCATGAGGTAATTCCTCCTCTTCCTCGCTTTCCGAAGCACTGAAGGACACTTGATCCCACGCCTGTATCATCGAATCAGTCCACGCTGTAAGGCTGCCTTCGTCGTACCCTTGTTCTGTAAAATAATGATAAGTTTATTAATTTATTGAATAAAAGGCAAAACATAAAACGTAATAACAAGATTTTGTGCTTTAATACATACCATTATTCTCAGAAGTCCTTAAACGGCTTGTGGTCGGTTTCCTGCTCCAGTAACCTCAAACGTTTTACACCCTGACCCTCTGAGTGTTGGGGCCTGGACGTACCTGGGATGTGAACACTTGAGCAGTCTGGGAGCTTGTGAGACTGTTCTTCTGAAGATGGTGCGGGGGTGGGATTTGTGACATTGTTTAGATCGTGATGTGATTCCGAGCTAACCACAACCTCTTGTAAAGCGTCCTCTGTAGGTAACATTACCACGTGACTCATGAACAACTTGCTCACCTGTCAAAAAAAAAAAAAAGGAAAAAAAACATATCATAATTATTTATTTTTGGTAATCACTTTGTGAAACTGACACTTAGCTTGATGAGAAAAGAATGTCTGCATATGTGACCTACCGTTATTAACAGCGCCGTCATCATCACAAGCAAATAGCTCCGCCTCATCGACTGGGTAAAATGACAACAAAGTTATTGGCGCTATTATTAGACATTGAATAGTTAATAGAATAAAGGAGGAAATACTCACATAGCTCTTCAAGGATCTGTTTCAAAACTACCTAGAGATTATAACCACGAAACATCAAACAAATATTCACATTAAAATATATTTAAATAACTCAGATGAAAAACACTTACCCTGATAATTATCAGCCATTGTTTTGTCTATTGTTGAGATAGCAGCGTAGCACAACTTGCAGATAGATTTTACAGGTAATGAGCGTAACAAAACTTTTGGTTTTTAACGGGATTCGGTGTGTGGGCGGCTCTTGAGAACACCACGTAAAATCCGATAACCATCAGTAGAGGGTACCCTAATAACATAAATCTTTAATACTCATACATGTATAACGTTGATTTATGCATATGCAACAACAGATGCAACATCTTTTAGATTTTTTTTTTTTTTTCTTTCTTTTACAACTTAACTAAGGGTGTCGTGATCTACGCCAGAGACTGTCTGGTCTTTATTACATATCCTGGCGCGTAGACACAATCTTTCATCTCGGCTGGATAGATATATCCTTAGCTGAAGCTTTGACTCTCACTTACTTTTTTTGTTTGTTTTAGATAGATAATGAGTAACCTAGTTTTCTTTTTTATTTAATTTGTAACAAACTCTAATTACTTTTTAATTTGTTTTAACAACTTTTAAATACACACCTTGCTTACATTGTTTCTATTAAAAATCATTACATAACTTCTATTTCTTGAAATTCATAACTTATTTAAAAACAAATACATTAACCATGAGTAAAAAAAAAAAAAAAAAAAAAAAAAAAAAAAAAAAAAAAACCCAAAAAAAAAAAAAAAAACGTAAACGGTTTACTCCATACCCACCCCCCGCCACGCTGATGGTACTCAAAAACAAATTCCAAAGTTTGCAGGTCTATGGGTGGCATCTCTTAAATCCTTGAAGAGAACCAAATAATTTGTTCAAATTAATGGTTCTGCTGGATTTACCTTGAAAAACTAAATTCTGTAGAATGTAGATAACATTCTTAACTTTTTATGAAAGTGACGTGACGTGGCCAAGTATTCTGCCCTACAAAGGCAAAAGACCTTAACTCGCTAGAGTGTGAAACTGAGAAAAATTACTTCAAAGTTTTTTACTTGTCCAGCCAAATTAATTATAGGTAGGACACTGGAAATTTAAATTTAAATTTAAGATGTTTTAGTAATGAAAATGATCTACATTAAAAGATTGTGAGCTCAAACTTGATTTTTACCCCTATTTTGAAGTTAATGTACTCTGCCTTTGCATTGTCTGCAAAACGTGAGAAGTCACACCAAGGCAAAAGACAGTAACTTCCACATTATCAATATTTGTTTGTTGATCATCATTTATAAAATCTAGTGATCATGGGCTGTCTCATATATGATATTGCATATAGTAATGTGACTGTAGGTTTTTTTGCAACAAGCAGACTAAAAGTTAAACCTGAGTGGATACCAATTTATTTGCTATGCTCAGTAAGAAAGAATTCTTACTTACTGCTATGTGTAAAAGAATGCTAGACATAGCATAATTGTTGTTATAGATTTTTTTTTTTTTTTTGTAGAAATAGCCTAACCTAAAAGAATGACTTGTGGATTGATGTGAATGCCAACAAAGGGGAATAATGCTCAGAATGCTTGTGGATTAAACAATTTCCGAAGACGTTCATCGCCTTGGATTGATTTTATCGGGTTACAAGAAAAGGTAGGATATGGATTTAATTGCGAACTGTTAGTAGGCTACTGATTTTATGATTGATCATGCTAGCTACGGCATTCGAGTCCACACACGTCCAACTAGAAGTGATGAATAATCTGCATTACAAAAAGAAGAAAAAAAAACCTTTAAAGGTTATTCACGATTACGTATTACTGCCAAGGTATATAGTCTTTACAATGCTTTGTTATAGGGAGCTGTTTGGTAGATCTATCGCAATCTAATTCGTTTGTCTACACCGTAGCATAATTAAAATGCAGCAGACTTTAATGGTCAGTAAAACAAAGGCAGAACACCGTATAACTCCAAAACGGCACCATAACTTCATATTGGCGCGTGGCTTAACAAAGACAGAACGCTGTAACTCAATTCGAGCGTTCCAGACAAAGTGAAAGAATGGTAACTGGTGTATATGGTGTTCTGCCTTGGTTTTTCCAGGGCTTTTCAAAGGTACGGTTGAGACGAACCATTATTTTCTTGGAAAAACAACAAAATTGACTCAAGATACTTATACACATGATAAAGGATGTCTTGAATGTCCCAAAAATATTAATAACTCATTATTGACAAAAATTGAAGTTACGGTTTTTGCCTTTACACGGCAGTATTGTGACCCATACTCAGAATTGGTACTCTGCATTTATCCCATCCAAAGTGCACACACACACCATGAACACACTCCCGGAGCAGTGGGCAGCCTTTTTTTTGCTGGAGCGCTTGGGGAGCATTTGGGGGTTCAGTGCCTTGCTCAAGGGCACCTCAGTCATGAGCTGTGTCCCAAACTTAAGTGCATGGATGTAACCGCACTGGGTAGTACATTAACGTTAGCTCAAATGATATATAGGGAATTTTAATAGTTAATCAGGAATATGATTAATATATATATCTCATGTGACAGTTACATTAAAATTATTGAAGATGAAAAATAGGTCAATTGTATATATCAATAATTCATTACAAGGCACTGTAATTTACTCATTAATATGTCAATATTCCATTCTTCATATCAATTAACGTGATATCTTTTACTGGGAATTAATGCAAATCAAACAGTGGTTTGTCCAGCAAACGACCGTAAGATTAACTTATCAACTTTCAAAAAAAGTTATCACTTCTTATAATTCCAGGAAAAATAGTTTCTGGCCATGAAACCATTCTCCTGTCCTTATAAAATTTAGGTTACTGAAAAGTAACAAATAAGCTTTGTAGCTAAGATCAAACATTTCATTGACTTCGTGATGTGAACATTTTAGACAGAAGCAATCATGAATATATATATTGGATTTTAATAATTGAACTAATAATACATCAAACTACGATTCACACATTGTAAATATGCGTATAACAATACAAACAGTAAAAACAAATACAACACACAAAAAAATGGATAACAGATGAGAGAGAGAGTGAAAGGGTGAGAGAGAGAAGGTGAGAGAGAAATAGGCGAGATCACAAAATGATCGCCCAGTATGGCAAAATCACATACAGTAACCTTTTGAAAGACAACAAGGAATCAGATCACCTTGAAAAGGGAATAGACAACCTTAAGCAAGTTTAAATCTCTATAGAAAATAATACTTTCATGTGGGTCTCTTTATGCCTGCTAAAGACGAGTGTGCGTGTGTCATCTTTTGGAGCTGGGCGTGTTCTCTCATGTCTTCCGGGGCGAGCAGACTCACGCGAAGTTTCAAAGGTTCAACGAACGTGGAGTTACCAAAGAAATGATTCAGAGTTCGTCTCCCTCATGTAGGGAGAGGCGAATATGAGAATAAAACTTAGTAAAGAAAAGAAACGAAAAACGGAGATGATAGCTCCCTAAGGAGCCATAGTGACAGACGTTGTCTCAGATGAAGTGCGGACGAAGTGCTACGAGAACTCTCCGTGTCAGTCTCTTATGGAGCGACTGGGTTCACGCCTCTGTTAGTGCGAACAACCAATGAACGTCCACGATCTGAAGCGGGAAAAAGTTCCATTGTCTCTGGGGAGACACCCACTCGAGTGAGTTATGGTGTTGTCAGAATTCAGCAGTTATTTTCCAGCAAGATGGTAATTCCAGAATAATACATTTTACTGTAATTTCCTTTGTATGAGTGGTTCGGTCAAAGCAAGACGGTTAAACAGATACCAAGAATGACAGGTAAAGGTAGGAGAAACAAAGTTACATTCATATGCAGAATTACACACATTTAAAGTTTGATTAACACACGATAAAATTGCAGATACTCCAATTTGATATGGAAGACATCTAAACACAAAAAGGAAATACAGTCAATACATTTACTAACCCATTTACTTAAAAAAAAACCAAACTAAATGCATTGTTTCTGTTTCTCCCAGTTGAGTCAAAGTTTTACGACCTGATCAGGAATTTAAACCCAGCCATGCTGGCACCAGGCCGGTCATTCAGCTTGCAGAGAGTTTGATTTACCTGCATGAGTTCAGGGGCTAAAAGCTTTGGGTTTTAGCCAAGGAATGTGCATTGTTTTAGATTCAACGAGCCATGATTCATTAATTCAGAACCAATGAATGAATGAACTGCTCATACGCTACAGTCCCCCTTTCTGTCGGATGAAGTCCCTGTGTGGACATCATCGGACGGCAATCATCACGATGGGCAGATGACATGATGATGAATCATGATGGTCGTGTAGCAGGTGGATCATAATGGCAGGTGGTTCCTGGAACTGAGGATTCAGCTTGATGAGGTTCGGCGTGGTCTCAGACTTGGCACCCCCTTTCCGGGGATTCCGTCTGAGACCTTCAGACACGGCTTTCATTAGCTTGGCTGTATCGTATCTTGTTGAGTCTTCTGCACAGAATGGAGGCCAAACCAAGTGTCCAAGCACGACACATTACTTGGAGGGTAGTGTCGATGGGAGCAATGTCCAGTCCAGGCTCGGACCGCAGATGACGGGTTCAGAACGGGCCGTCGAGACGGTGCTTGGAGGGCAGTGTCGATGGGAGCAATGTCAATGTGTCGGGACCCCCTTTCCTCAATCCAGAGTTCCAGTTCTGGATCTAAGGTGAAGTTGTAATTCTTGAAGGAGGGGAGTTCCAGTGCTGTCTGGTACTCTTCACTCGGAAGATGGTATAAGGCCAGGTCATCAAGGTGGAGGGTGGCACCTTTCGGTACTTGAATCCCCCTATTCGGGTTGGGCACGTTGACACAGCTGGTTGTGTCATGCTGGTCGTAAGTGAGAGTAGCTGTACGCACGGGAGTGTTGACGAGCCATCTGGCCAGCACAGTTAGCACAAGGCTTAAGGGTATCATGTACGGTGGGATTCTACCCGTGGTTAGGCTGTCATTGGAGGAGCTAACCTCCCACAGCATGTCTGTTGTTATCGCTGTAACCAGCTGAGTCTGGGCAAAGTCATTCTGGAAGACAGTAAACAGAGGTTTCATGGAGCAATTGACACTGGACATACCAATGTTAAACAGAGTTCTGGCGGCTCCGAGCAAAGCCCCCAGGAACCGTTTGGAACTCCACTTGTGTAACAGTCACTAACACACGTTTGAACTCCACTTGTGTAACAGTCACTTTCTCACCTTGGCTGAACATGTGTTTGACATCGGCCTCAGCGTGAGTGAGGGAGTTCTCTGTCCATCGGGCACCTGCCCAGCTGTATTGGGCTACGGTGCTGGGGTAGTGTGCTCTGTAGTCGGTGATCAGGAGTCTCAGTTGTTCTCTCGGTGGCAGCTGTCCTCTGGTTGGCTGACAGCACAGCATGGCGAACCACAGCAGCATCCTGGTACAGAAAACAGGGAGAGAGAGACAAAAAGGGGAGGAAGAAACAAGCGAGGGTTGTCTTTGGTTGGACAGGGCAGTCTCTTTACTTCGTGGGCGGCGACTGGGTTTAGCTCGCCTTGGCCCATGTTTTGCCACATCTTGCTGCTGGCATGACGCTTGCTTCAGTGTCTCTGGTGCTGTGTTGTGCAGCACATGATGCGTCATGGAAATACATTGGCATAATCCCCCTTTTGCGCTGTGGCATTACAAACCTTGGCATTGTGATGTCAGATGGTGCACAACCCACAGTGTTGTTCTGTGCACGCAGCATGTGCTTTGTATCATGCAGTGGTCTGAGGCACTGGTTGTCAGTGAGTGTAGACAGCGTGCAAGGGTGGATGGAGGGGTTTGAGAGGTGGTTAAGCAAAGTCTTTATGGAGGTGTCAGAAACCAGCTTGTCCGCTATGTTGGTATTTGTAAACAGCGGAGCCAGCGTAAGCGGCTCTGAGGTAGGCAGTCTAGTTTGTAAAGTTCTTATGCTGTGTGTAATCACTTTAACCTTGAAAGTGGGTGGGTGGGTGGGTTGGGAGTGACCGCAGCCTGTTGTTTAGTGCGCCAGTTTTGGCGAGGGTGTCAGTTTGATCATTTAAGTCCTTGTCTAGACCTGGTAGCTTCGAGTGTCCTTTTACCTTCTTCCAGTACACAGTCACATTGTGTGTTTTTGTGACGTTATCACATTCCTGGAACAGGTGTTGGTGTTTGACTGGCTTGTTGTTTGCAGTTTTGAAACCATTCTGGTTCCAGCTTGGAAGATGGCACACGAAACTGAGTCTGGCATAGTTAGAGTCTGTACAGGCTTTGTTCAGAAAGATGTTGAATTCAGCTGGTGAGTTGGCGTACCCAAACAGGCACCTGTTGAAGGTGAACTGTCGGTTGCCAAATGTGAATGCCAGCTTGTGTTGGTTTTCCGGGTACACCGGAATGGTCCAGAATCCAGAGGCCACATCAGGTGTAGAGAAGATTGTGGCTCCTCTGATTCGGGGCATTTCTTGTTCTAGCTGGGTCATGGGCCATTGTGACAGTGGCACCTGTTGATTCAGTTTCCTGTAGTCAACGGTAGGTCGCCATTCGCCGTTAGGTTTGAGGACGGGCCAGATGGGGGCTGAGTAGGTGCTGTTGCATGGACGGATGACACCTTTCTCAAGCATAGATTCGATGATCTCCTGCACTGGTTTGTGTGAGGCGATGGGAATCTTGTACTGTTTGACAAAAATGGGAGGAGCATCAGGGTGCGTAGGGATGCGCACCATGTGGAGGTTGGTAAGACCACAGTCTAAAGAGTCTTTGGCACAGGATTCTTTGAATTCATAAAGGACTTGTCTGAGTCCTTGACGAAATGTATCGCTCTGAAGTGCATTAGTGTCTTGTAGAATTTGCTGCACTTGAGATCCAAAACCTGGGTAAGGCTCCTCCGTCGGTGTGTCATCAGTCGGTTTGGTATTAAGAGGTGTAGCAGGTTCATCAGTCTCACTGACGCTCTGGTGGGAGACTGTGTGTCCTGCGAGGTGTTGGTCCTCGGTCAGCTCCGTTCTGCACACCTGGTCTTTGGTCACCGACATGACAGATGTGATGGCTATGAATTTGAAGGGTGCAGTGAACAATGTGTTGTCTGTACTCCCTTCGGGTATCAGTGCAGGTGGAATGGGCCCAATGACAGGTAGTACAAGTTCAAAATCATGAAAGTCATGGCTCACTATCCACCCCAGCCGGTAGGCCTTGGGAATGTTGATGTCAGTTGCCGTGCAGTTGTTGAACAGGATGTAAACTACATGAGATGACACTTCAGTGAGGGGTGTGGCTTCAAGTGTGAGTCTGAGTTCCACACATTCAGGTGAGGGTTGGAAGAAACCCAGCGTGTGGTTTACGGATTGACCACATCGCATGTTGAGCCGAACAGCGACCCCTTTGGTGTAAGCTGGTACCACCGTTCCCTGTTCGTTGACTAAGGTGCAGAGGAGCGAACTTGAGCCTTGGTTTGTTGTTGAGGCTGTGTACCCATGGCTGGCTGCTGGGGTTCCCGTGAGCTCTGTGACCTGGCCGTCTGGCTCTGTGGGAGTTCCCGTGACCTCTGTGTCCTGACAGTCTGTCACCGGCGACCTGTGTGGCTGGAGGGGAAGAGTTTCTCGCACTTGAGCCCAGACCTTTAGCTGTTTGAAGTTCAGTAAAGGAGTGGGTAAGTGTCCATTGGTGAAATGTACACGGGATGGACTAGACTCATAGGACCAATCGTCAGGTGAATGGAAGCTACCTGGTCAAACCGGATGTCATTCTGGCTGTATGACTGTACATTCAGTTCACAAGTTTGAGGTGTAAGAGTTCGATCTTGTCTCTTAGCTTCAAATTGGAGTGTTTTGAAAAGTTGAGATGAGATCACCGTAAAGTGTGATCCTGTGTCGATCAGGGCTTCCATGCTCACTCCTTTTCCTAACGTGATGTTCAGGTGGAGTTTTCGGCCCACCCCCTTTTCGACGAGGTTGCATCAGGGCAGGTGTGACGATCGATGGGTGGTTAAGACCGGTATCGTGTACCAGCATTTTCTGGTACCTTGAGATTGTGGTACCTGGTGTGAGGAACTGTGCTGTCTCGTTCAGGGTGTGCAGCTGTCAGCTGTGGAGCTTGGGTGATGCTGTTACCTTGTGATGTGACAGTTAGCTCTGTGAATGACGAGCAGTGTTCGGGGTGCTTGGCTCAGTCAGATGGCAGTTAGACAGGGTGTTGGTTTCAGTTCTTATGCTTAAACATAAGATGTCTGGTTCGTCTTTCTTGTTTTCTTTGCAAGTTTCTCTGCAGAGTAAGCTCGTTGATTTTAGCTCGGGCTGCTTGCAAGTGTTTTTCGCAGGCCCTGGCTTTAGAGTCTCTTTCTTTCAGTTCAGTCTTTGCTCTCTCTAGGAGAGCATCACATTGCTGGAGTTTTTCGTTGAGTTCCTTTCAGGCTTCTCTCTCCAACTGTGTGTCGAGGTGACTCTCCAACTGTTCTCTTTGGTCTGTGTCGAGGTGAAGATCTTGAAGGGCATTTTGAAGTCTTTCTACTTCTTTCTGTAGCTCTGGATCTGTGGCGTCCTCTTTCTCGCACTGGTTCTGGGTCTCGAGGAGGAGCTGATCAAGGCGACTCTGGGTTCGGGCCTGGTCCTTCCAGGCCTCCTCCGCTTGAAGCATAAGCATTGCTGCTTGCTGTTCCAGGTCGATGTTGCTCCATTCGCTGAGCCATGCCTGGGTGACGAGAATGTGAACTAGGCTTCCGAGGATCCTGGCGAGTTCTTTGTAGTTGTAGCTTTGGGTTGGATCGTGTGCCATCAGTTTGCCTAGCTCGGTGTCCAGTTCCTCTTGGTTTAGGTGCTGCAGGTTACTGGCGTCCTTGGGCAGGAAGGGGGTCGTCATTGCTTTCAACCATGTCGAGAGATTGCCCCCGTGGACTGCTGGACTGGATGAACGGAACATCCTGGCTCACTGTAGGTGAGAGAAACACAGCATACACACAAAGAGACCAATGCAAGTTCGTTCTACGGTTAACGAGCTATACTCATATGGGCTATGCCGTTTGAGAATTTTGGGGCTAACTGATGCAAACGGTCAGACATTTCGCGGTGCCAATTAACTTGGGTCAACAAAGGACCTGAAATGGAGATTTGACAGGCAGTAGCCTAGCGGGTCACGTGATGACACCGGCTGCTAGTTGTCATTCTACTATTTAGCTTCCTTGGTGGCTCTCATAGGTTACTGTCTCTATGTGAAATGAAAGAAACAAATCACAACAGAACAAAGGACAGAAAAGATCAAAGTGAAACAAAACACTTGAAATGAGATAAAACAATAGTAACACGATATGTGTTAGGGAGAATAAGGAGGCCTAAGCCTACTGCTAAGTTTTAAGATAGGGCCAACAGGTGAGTGGGGCTATCGGGGTAAGAAACCTAGGAAGATGGTGTGGCTTGGAGAAGAGATGGGCTAAACACTTAAAATATATCCGGGGGAATATCTAATATACTGTGGCTTATAATAAGTGGATGGGTTTTATCACATTTGGTTCACCTGGGTGAATTGATGTCGCTCAGGTGGAAACCAGCGGCGCAGTCAGCCTCCCTGGCGCTCCCAAACACTCAACCGCAGTTTCCTCGGCCCTCCGTTACTCTGTGTCGCGTTGCGCCCTCTCAAACAGCTTGTGACTTTTAACATAACCTGGCAATGCCAAGATGTCAACCGCCAGACAGCACTGCAAAATTGGGCTGTTCCCTAGAACCCTCTCGAAAGAGTGGCCCCTTTTTAGGCCCCGGTTTAGGTACTGGTCCCAGAAATTGCCTTATGTCGGCTGGACTGATTGACTACCTTTGGAGTGCCAAATTGCTGATGTCTCCACTGCGGGCCGCAACTACGGACAGAGATAAAAGAAACCGAGATTCACTCACAGCCAGTGTCGGTAATGCTGGTCGGGCAACCTTGCTCACTGGAAACCTGACCAATCACCGTATTTGATTGTAGAAAAACAAGCCTTAAAAAACATTGGAAAAAAATTTAACTAAAAATGAAAAGAAAAAAGCTTAACATAATAATGATATTTGAGTAAATATATATGTAGAAATGAGAGGTAACAGCTTTACCTAATAATGATAAAACAAAAGGAAATTATGATAGTGATGGTAATTATCAAAATAACCTAAGCCAAAAGAGAGAAGAAAAGAATAAAAATCAAAATAGAGACAGGATGAAACACGGGAGAAGAAGCAGGCCGCAGTAGCTGGTTTTCACCACAAGGGGGCGTACTCCCTCTCTGTGCTTCACCTGGTGAACAGAGAAGAGAGCTTAAAGCTATGAACCGACTTAACAGGAGACGGCCACTAGATGGCTCACTTCCTTCTAAGTGGGTCAATCAGTGGTTAACCTGAGACACTTAATTTACACTATTAAACAATTAAATTTTAATTCAAATCATGTTTGACTGTTCACATTTACTTTGAGTTTGGTTCAAAGGCAGGAAAATTTGTCTAACATAAAATAATATTCGCATGAGCAAAGCTGTAAATGCAAATAATTACTGAGAATTTAGACGGGCTAATTCAACAACCACAGGGAAATAAAAATTAGCAGTAAGAGAGCATTATCTGAAACGGCCACGAGATTGCGTAATTGCACTCATGCAGGCTGAAGTCAGAAGGCGAAGCGTAATTTGAGACTTCTAAGACGCCCTCTTGGGATTTCTTAGCTGCATACTTCAGTGTGATTTAGAATCTGAGCGTTTGTCAGCGCTGATTCTCCAACAGACAAAGGTTTGTAGGACCTTTAAGGTGCTATACTGCACAAGAGCATGAGGCAGGATTTCTTCGCTGCAAAACACGCAAATGTGAACAACAGGAATTTTCCGTCTGTTGCACTCCCATACACATTTATCCAAATAGCACTTATGATTTAAATGTTTTAAGTTTAAAATTGGGTAGCAAAGCCAATTTTTAGACCAGGAGTTTTATCGTTTATTTTTGAATATCACTGTGGTTAACCCTCTGAAGTCGATTAACGCGTATACGTGTTTTGGGGTATTTTCTCCTGATAACCCCGAAAAGAACTTAAATTACACTTTCAGTTTTGATCGTACAGATAAGAGCAATACATCAATCGAATCTGCAAAGGGTCTACTTTTTTTTGTATACAGACATAATAACAAAACTTTGTGCACTTATAAAATAAAGATAACAAACAAGGAGTGCTGTCTGCAGCCTTTGTCTGCGCTGATCTTCATTTACAAACGCGTCATTAAAATGAACTGTAACTCAGTGAATACTCAACACACAGACAAAAGATATATATGGGGCCTGGAGAAGTTTTGTCATGCCCTCAAACTATCACAGAATATTTGTTATCGGCAGCACTTGTTTAAAGTAATCCATATGAAAACAACGCGATGTCCGTTTTTCACGTCTCCCTTCATTATCTTCTAATGCGACCACGCCCCCACACTGAACGCGCTTTTGAGATGATAATGTTTCACTGATGCGCGTGGCTTGAATACGCCCACACAACAGAAGACAACGCAGCGAGATTGTTCAAGTTTTTTTTATTTTACTGTTTGCTTCGCGATGAGAGGAATAAGACATAATTCACCCCAAAAAGATTTGATGTGGTTGTGGATTTGAGATTTGGATTTCCTCAGAAAAAAAGAATGAAGCACTTTATTCAGCAGAGATCATAAACATGAGTAAGTCTCTTTTTATTTATTTATATACTTGTACTAGTTTTCACATAACGTGTAAACATTTTACTAGTTAGACTTTTTCCAAACTATAATTCCTGACTAAATGTATAATCAAGTGAAATATTATGAAGTTTCAATAACAATATACACTACTGTTCCATTCAAAAGCTTGATGTAAATAATATAAATGTACCAATAAATGTAACTGTAACAAATGTAATAAACAATTGTGTTCTTTCAATTTATTCCCCCTAAAAAACCTGAAAAAAATATTCCTCAGCTCTTTTCAACAATAATAATAATAATGATAATAATAATAACAATAAATGTTTTTTTGTAGAAAATAAGATTGTTAAAAGGATTTCTGAATGATTGTGTGACTGGAGTAATGATGCAAAAAATTCAGTTTGAAAGTCAGCTTTGATTGCTCCTAATAAACTGTTTAACTGCACTCACAAGTGAATATTAAATTATGTTGTGGGATAATTAAATATATTCTAAATAAACTACAAACATAAAATTATATACATTTATTTTGTCCTCACATTCTTTCTTGTAACTCATCCCTCTCAGTGACACAGCTGACTGAATGGCTCATTATGCAGCTCATTATGCAGGCCTTTGTCTTCTCAGGTGTGAATTCATGATAGTTGACGCCTACTCGCATATGACTTTTACCAACAAAAAGTGTCTTAGAAAATTTAAATCAATATATTATTTTCTGTAAGTGAGTAAACAAGATGATTTTCACATCATTTAGAAAGAAAAATTCTAGGCTACAAGCTCCAGTTCTCAAAAGTCCCGGGAACCAGCGTTCTCTGTGTTTTATTGCCTTATTCAAGTGATTTAACATTTTTAGTTTTTCACTAACCACGCATAACATTTTTTTTCTCAAAAACACAATCATGTACATACATGCTGCTCACATATTATTATAGCCCAGTTTGTGCTGATTACAGTGAGATTAGACTTTAGCCATTTAGATATTTATAAGAAACTGAAAAAGGCACAAATGTCAGGGCATGACAAAACTTCTCCAGGCCCCAAAAATACCCTTAGACTCCAGAGGGTTAACGTTAGTTCAAATGATATATAGGGAATTTTAATAATTAATCAGGAATATGATTAATATATATATCTTGTGACAGTTACATTAAAATTATTTAAGATGAAAAATAGGTCAATTGTATATATGAATAACTCATTACAAGGCACTGTAATTTACTCATTAAGATGTCAATATTCCATTCTTCATATCAATTAACCCTCTAGGCGCCATGGTCGAGTTTACTCGACAAGATGCGGCACTGAATAAAACGGCCGATTTTGTGAAATAGGGTGTCAATTTCGTTCGACCTCCCCTCCGCTAGATGGTAGACATGTCATACAAAAAACCATAATCAAAAAAACTACACCCATCTATAACAAAAACCCACTTACAACTTTTTTTTTTTTATTTAACCTTTATTTTACCAGGTAGGCCGATTGAGAACAAATTCTCATTTACAACGGAGACCTGGCCAAGATAAGGCGAAACATGTGCAAGACAACATAGTGTTACATAATAAATACACAGAACACAGGAGTGCAAATTTATAAAATTACAGTAAAACACAATAAGGCAATACCGGGTATCAAAAAACAGGATAAGATATATGTGAGTCTGTTAAGCAACATAATTAAGACATATTATGACATAGCGAAAATATTTTAAGATTAAAAAACAAATAAATAATTTTACTGAATATATAAGGTGTATCTTATTAAAAATCTATCTAACCAATATATCATTTAAGAGCATGGATTGTATGACCGCAATTATGGAGAGGAGCATTTGAAGACAATTAACAAGTACAAAGATCGGTCAGATGCACAGAAAGGAGTAGTTTAAAAGCAACTGGTGATATGAGTGTTTCAAGTTTTAAGGTTTTTTGTAATCCATTCCAGTCATTGGCGGCTGCAAACTGGAAGGATTGGCGGCCGAATGTTGTGCAGACTTTCGGGGTGACTAAGGCAATATACCTATTAGATCGTAGACTGCGAGTAGGTACAGCAATAGTAACTAGACAACTTAAATACAGCGGGACTTTACCAAGCAAAGACTTGTAAATAAGTTGGTACCAATGAGTTAAACGCCGCATAGTTAATGACGGCCAACCAACTAATGCATAGAGCTCGCAGTGGTGGGTGTTGTAAGGAGCATTTGTAACAAAACGTATGACACTATGATAGATCACGTCCAGTTTTTTCAGCAGAAAATTTGGGGCAGTTCTATAAATAACATCACCAAAGTCAAACATTGGAATGATAGTCATTTTCACCAAAGCCAGTTTGGCAGCATAAGTAAAAGAGGCCCTGTTACGGAAAAAGAAAACCAATTCTCGATTTAATTTTAGATCTAAGTTTGTTAATGTGTGGCTGGAAGGAGAGAGAACTGTCTAACAAGACACCTAGATATTTATATGTATCAACATATTCTAACTCAGACCCATCCAGCGTGGTGATGTTAGGTAGACAAGCAGGTATTGGCAACGAACGATTGAAAAGCATACACTTCGTTTTACCAGAATTTAATAATAACTGAAGATTTTGAAAGGAATATTGAATAGAATTTGAAACTCTCTGAAGATTTTTAAGCACGGTATCTAACGAAGGGCCTGACGTGTACAGGATGGTATCATCTGCATAAAGATGAATCTGAGAGTCACCAGCAGCAAGAGCCACATCATTGATGTAGAGGGAGAATAGAGTCGGCCCGAGAATCGAGCCCTGTGGTACCCCCATAGAGACAGGCATGGGTCCCGACAACAAGCCCTCCGATTTAACACGCTGGACCCTGTCGGAGAGATAGTTGGAAAACCAGGCAAGGCAATCATGGGGAGAAGCCCAGGCTATTGAGTCGGCTGATGAGAACACAGTGATTAACCGAATCAAAAGCCTTGGACAGGTCGATGTAAACGGCTGCGCAGTATTGCTTTTTATCAATGGCGGCTATGATGTCATTCAGAACCTTTAGGGTAGCCGTGGTGCAGCCATGACCAGCACGGAAAACCAGACTGCATAGCAGAAAGAGTACGATGGGATTCCAGATAACTGACAATTTGTTTATTGACCAATTTCTCAAAAAACTTTGGAAAGACAGGGTAAGATGGATATTGGTCTATAGCAGTTAGGGTCGAGGGTGTCTCCCCCTTTAAACAGAGGAATGACTGCAGCGGATTTCCAATCTCTCGGGATTTCAGAAGATAAGAGAGAGAGGTTAAATAGACTGGTGATGGGCAGCAATAATGTTTGCAGATAATTTAAAAAAATGAATGGGTCCAGATTATCCAGCCCAGCTGATTTGTAAAGGGTCCAGCATTTGCAGTTCTTTCAATACATCGGCTATCTGGATAGGAGTAAAGGAAAAACGTGTGGAAAAATGTGTGAAGGGAGCTGAGCACAGGGGTGTTGTGACTGTAGGGCAGCTAGCTTGAGGGCGAGTATTTAGATGAAAGGCATGGCCGACTTCAGTGAAATGCTTATTAAAATTCTCTAATATCTTAACCTTATCTATAGTAACAATATTATCAAATTTTAGAGCTGTAGGAAGTTGGGAGGAGATAATCTTCGAGCTAGAGCGCATTGAATCAGTGCGAACAAAAGCGGAGCTAGTGTGAGAGTGAGCCCTTTTATCAGAGCAATATTGTCAACGTCAGTGAGTATTTGCATTAGATTATTATTACTATTATTATTTTTATTATTATTATTATTATTATTATTATTATTATTATTATTATTATCATTATCATCTAATGGCATCAATAAAGATTACCCGCAATGAAGTGTTGGGACTTCTATTCGCGGACCCTGATTCTGAAGGGTAATATCTGCCTTCAGAAGGTGACGGTGATCCTGAAAGTGAAAGTAAAGCCCTACACCAAGCACAAACGGTGAATCCTTTGCCCAATGTAGATGGTCCTTTGCCCAGTGTCAGTGGTGGGAACAATGTTTCCCGGGGTCGGAGTGTTCATCGCGAAGTTAGCAGGCGTGTTAGTGTTGTGGGGAATGAGGCGGGAGATTTTTACCGCGCTAGTGTAGCTTTGTCTTCTGACCGTGTGCCTCACCGAAATCGCGGCGACAGTATTGTGGTGGAGACTTTGTCTAATGCCACTGGGTATGTGTTGTGGAAAAAGTTATTTCAGAGTCACTCAGATGAGGAATGCACAAGAGTCAGAGAGATGTTTCTTTGGTCTATGTTTATTATAACATGCGCATGGAACTCTCCTTGTGTCACCACAGCAGAGAGTTAAGTTCAGCATCATTTCACTAACATTATATTCCATCCTCTATATGGCACCCCCACCCCTCTGCACGTACATTCGTGTCCAGAAATAATCTCTTTTCGCCGAAATCGTGGCCATTTTATGTTTAATGTTCCCTAATTCGTAGAATCAGTGATTCACTCTATTGGTCTTCTGAGTAGAGTGTCCTATTGGGGCTTTCTGTCACTCTCAAAGAAGGTGAGGAAACCACAAGAGGATAAACATTCCTCATTTACTCTAATCTTTCTCTCAATTCTGCTAACTTGGCAAATAGTACAGACAACATGAGTAAATATAATGCTGTTAGTGAAACACATGACATTTGTACTAAGACAAATGACTCATTTTGCCATGGCTTGCTAAGCAGGGTTTTTATCATTCTCTCACTTGTCGTGATCTTTCAATTCACTCATGGTTAGAACGAAACAGCTGTTGTGAATTACTGTAAGTGAGGGCTGTCGGCCTTAAAGCGTCTCTTGCGAATAGAAAACTTCTGTCAATCTGTCATTTAGAGTTTGGATGCTACATTGTGCAATAAATATTTGAAAGAACCATATGTTAGACAAGGTCGAAGTATTCATAGGACAGTTAGGGGGCAACGTGGAGGCAGGGTGGGGAGTCGCAATGACAATGACAGTAGTCCGAGCTGTGCACACTCGGCGCGCGCGCGAGGCAGATCTGGCCGCGCTGCTCGTAGCAGGAGCAGAGGCGGTGTGACACGGGGCAGAGGGGCTAATATGCATGGTCTATCGCAAGCTGATGGTAATGCCGGCTTTGAGTACTTGGTCAATGAGGATGAGTACCAAAGTTGGATCACGCCCTTTGATCAGCCAATTGGATATCTGGGGGAAAGAGAACTCTCCAATGCCAATTCGCCCCTAGATTTTCTATCACTCTTTCTCTCTGATGATTTACTTGTAAATGAGACAAATCGCTACGCCCATCAGTTTTTAGCCTCCCATCAACTCCATCCACACTCCAGATTTCATCAATGGTCTGACATAACTGTCAGTGAAATGAAAGCCTTCTTTTCTCTGCATTTGAGTATGGGTCTTGTAGAGAAGCCAGAGTTGGAGGATTATTGGGCCGAATATTGGCCAACAGCAACACCTGGATTTGGCAAGGTGATGTCCAGGAATAGATTTGAGATGATTTTGTCTTTCCTTCACTTCACCAATAATGAGGAGTGTGTTGACAGGTGTCAGCCAGGGTATGACAGGCTATTCAAAATCCGCCCAATCATCAATTTGGTCATCCCCCGGTTTTCAGCAATGTATGGTCCATCTAAGCAGCTGTCATTGGATGAAATGACCATTGCGTTCAAAGGGAAATCAACCTTAAAAAATGTACAACCCAAACAAACCAGACAAATATGGCTACAAAATATTTGTTCTGAGTGAAGCCAAGTCAGGCTATGTGCTACAGTGGTCCATGTACACTGGACAAAGTAGGCCTAATTCAAGTGATTTCGGTGCTACACACCTTATTGTCCGTGAGCTGATGGCCTCGTACACAGGGAAAGGGCATGAGGTGTACGTGGACAGCTATTACACCTCGCCAGCCATAGCAGATGAGTTGGCAAGCAATGATTTGGGTTTGTGTGGGACTGTCAGCAGTAAGAGGAAGGGGATGCCAAAGGGCCTCAGCCGTGAACAGTTACCGTTGAGCAAAGGAGATGACCCAGTCTTTATGAGGAAGGGGAAAATGCTAGCTTGTGCATGGCATGATACAAAGCGCCTCACAATGCTCTCTACACTGCATTCCAACACGTGTCAGAAAGCGCATCAGGACCAAACACACTGATAGTGGCTATAGGGAGATAAATAGGCCTGTTTGTGTTGATGACTACAATTCGTTCATGGGGGGTGTCGACACAGCAGACCAGAGAATGAAGACCTACCTCTTTCCCCATAGGTCAAGGAAATGGTACAACAGGATTTTCAATGCCATTCTCAGTGTAAGCATGGTGAATGCCCACATCATTTACTGCCGCTGCACTGCTGCTCCTCACAAGACCCTGAAAGTCTTCGTGCAGGATGTCATCACTGCTTTACTGGAAGGCTTCTCCAGGAAAGAGAGCAACAAAGGACGAAAGTCGTCCTCACTGGGAGACTTGCCACAAAGACTCACTGAGCGCCACTTTATCTGCCAGGCTGATGGTTACCCAGATTGTGTAGTTTGTTCTGATCGGACCCGCCCTAAAGGCCGCCGTCAGACAAAATACATGTGCAGGCAGTGTGGGGTGGGTCTTGGTGTGGTACCTTTCATTGCAAGGCACAACACAATGAAACACTACAAGAAATGTCACCTGGATGGATAGGGAGTCATTATCTCTACAGCAAAAGGTCTGCTACATAAATTCATTTTTTTGTCTGCCATTTATTAGAAATGATTTACACTGTTGACTTACTATTCTACTTACTCTATTTCCCTGACCATTTAGTAGTGTACAATATGTTCTTTTTTTGTGTGTTCATGTCCTTGTGATGTGTGTGTCTTTCTCAGCTAAAAAAAAAAGAAAACAACAAAAAAATCAACAAAAACCACAAGAAGAAAAAAAAATACTAACATTGTCTCTCGTCTTGTCTCGTCTGTCTCTCGTCTTGTCTTGTCATCTCACTCATGATCTGTGCCTTGCCGTGGCGAGTGAGCTTTTGAACTAAACAGGTCTTGTCCATTTGTGTTTGTTTGTCATATGAATAATATATGTGCCCCATACATGGAATCAGAGTGCCTACTGTATGTAGTAAATGGAAAATCTCTACAGCAAAAGGCCAGCCACTACATGCATTCGGTTTGTTTCTACCATTTATTAGTAATGCTTTACACAGTTTGTTTACTACTTACTATTTACCTAAGCATTCAGTATTGTGCAATATAGCATACAGAAGGTGAGGGACATTTTGGGGGGAAAGAAGTGCTGCATTTTATCATTTAAACGTGACTTTTCATGAAAATTCTATAATCCAAGATGGCTGCCACCATATGACGTCATAATATGCAAATTAGATGAGAAAATGTAATCCCTAAATAAACTTTGGGTCATCCTTAATATTTCTATAATTTACAGAAAGTCTCTATCTTTTATCACTTTTAAGATATAGCCTTTTGAAATTAAGATGTCAAAATCGAACGTTTTAGGAAAAAACCTCTGGCGCCTAAAGGGTTAACGTGATATCTTTTACTGGGAATTAATGCAAATCAAACAGTGGTTTGTCCAGCAAACGGCCGTAAGATTAACTTATCAACTTTCAATAAAGTTATCACTTCTTATAATTCCAGGAAGAATAGTTTCTGGCCATGAAACCATTCTCCCGTCCTTATAAAATTTAGGTTACTGAAAAGTAACAAATAAGCTTTGTAGCTAAGATCAAACATTTCATTGACTTCGTGATGTGAACATTTTAGACAGAAACAATCATGAATATATATTGGATTTTAATAATTGAACTAATAATACATCAAACTACGATTCACACATTGTAAAAATGCGTATAACAATACAAACAGTTAAAACAAATACAACACACAAAAAAAAAACGAGTAACAGATGAGAGAGAGAAGGTGAGAGAGAAATAGGAGAGATCACAAAATGATCGCCCAGTATGGCAAAATCACATACAGTAACCTTTTGAAAGACAACAAGGAATCAGATCACCTTGAAAAGAGAATAGACAACCTTAAGCAGCGTTTAAATCTCTATAGAAAATAATACTTGCATGTGGGTCTCTTTATGCCTGCTAAAGACGAGCATGCGTGTGTCGTTGTTTTGGAGCTGGGCGTGTTCTCTCGTGTCTTCCGGGGCGAGCAGACTCGCGCAAAGTTTCAAAGGTTCAACGAACGTGGCGTTACCAAAGAAATGATTCAGAGTTCTTCTCCCTCGTGTAGGCAGAGGCAAATATGAGAATAAAACTTATTAAAGAAAAGAAATGAAAAACGGAGATGATAGCTCCCTAAGGAGCCAACGCGACAGACGTTCTCTCTGACGAAGTGCAGCGAGAACTCTCTGTGTCAGTCTCTTATGGAGGGACTGGGTTCACGCCTCTGTTCGTGTGAACAACCAATGAACGTCCACGATCTGAATCGGGAAAAAGTTCCTTTTGTCTCTGGGGAGACACCCACTCGAGTGAGTTATGGTGTTGTCAGAATTCAGCAGTTATATTCCAGCAAGATGGTAATTCCAGACTAATACATTTTACTGTAATTTCCTTTGTATGAGTGGTTCGGTCAAAGCAAGACGGCTTTTAAACAGATACCAAGAATGACAGGTAAAGGTAGGAGAAACATAAAGTTACATTAATATGCAGAATTACACACATTTAAAGTTTGATTAACACACATAAAATTGCAGATACTCCAATTTGATATGGAAGACATCTAAGCACAAAAAGGAAATACAGTCAATACATTTACTTTCCTTTTTCCTTACAAGAATTCCTAGCGAGCTGGGCCTTTTCTGTTTCTCCCAGTTGGGTCATAAAATTTTACGACCTGATCAGGAATTTAAACCCAGCCATGCTGGCACCAGGCCAGTCATTCAGCTTGCAGAGAGTTTGATTTACCTGCATGAGTTCAGGAGCTAAAAGCTTTGGGTTTTAGCCAAGGAATGTGCATTGTTTTAGATTCAACGAGCCATGATTCATTAATTCAGAACCAATGAATGAATGAACTGCTCATACGCTACATGGACTCCGAAGTGTGCATTTGAAGTGCGAATGCGTTACAGTGGCGCGACGAAGGGTGTCCCAAACTGAAGTGTGTGGACTCTGAAGTGCGGATGTGAAATGCGATTGGGACAGATTACGTCGTGATGCTGTGACGCAAAGTCCAAGTTAAATAATGTATACAATTTATGCATTTCATTTTTATTTTTTGTAATTTATTCGTAAATAAGCCTGAGTACTTTCTGTACACGTTGTATTTTTGTTTTGCATATTCACATGTGTAAATTAAAAAAAAATTAATGTACATAAGCACTTTTCTTTTATGTAGCTCAAAATATCTTAGAACAAAAAACACAATTATATGTTTATTTGTTTGTCCTGTAAATACTTTTTTACACATTAAAACAAATGGTTCTATACATAATAGAAAGTACTTTTTACAACCATTTACAACATAGCTTAGATTTAACATCAGAAAAACAGCATCAGTTTGAGCCCGGCCCTGCCTCCATGTGTTCTGGGGTCTTCAGGAGGTCAATCTCTTGGTGAATGGCCAGCACCTCCTACTCGGAGGATGATGTGGTGACAGTGGAACGAGGCACATGTCAAACACTCTGGAGACCATCTGTATGATGTACCGCTGGCAGACAGAAGAGAAACACCAGGGCCTGGATCATGGCACCATCACTGTTGGCGTTCACTTCCCAGTAGATCCAGCAACACAGTCAGGGTCTCCCTGCTCAGAACAAACCATTAAACACCTGTCCAGTGCTGGCACATTCAGCTTTATCCTGCAGTACAGGGGTCTGGTCTGATTTAGGGAAAGAAGGAAAAGAGAAATTGTTTAGAGCTATGACAATGTAATTAGTACAAGAAATATTGACATACTTCAGTAAACTAGTTTTAGTAACTACCAATACCATATTGGGGAAAAACTACTAGTCATATTTACAACTTTAGCTGAAGGGATAGTTCACCCAAAAATATAAATTACAAACCTGGAGCAACTGAAGGGTGAGTAAAATGATTACACAATTTTTCATTTTTGGCTGAACTATCCTCCCCATATCTTGCATACTCTAATATACTTAAGGTATTGAGAGTACTGTGAAAGGTATGTGCAGTCCTTGTCTTGAAAAAAAAAGATTTGTCAGGCATGGTTTTACATTAATAATACTGCTGCACTTTTATGTATGTTTACGCAGTTTACTTCTAAAGGGTTCAAGGTTATTAAATTTAAAAGTTGCTGGACATTAAGCTGTACTATTGCTCTATTTTTTTAAATACAGTTTTATTTTTATGGTTAACTGCCTAAAAAAAAAAACTGTCTACATATGGTCAAGACACGACAAAGGATAAAATTGCACCTTTGTAAGATATCAGTCAGCATTTGAACTGCTATGTGTGTATTTTGTAGTTTTTCGTATGTATCATTACATTATTCAAGTAAGCTCCAAGCCAGTATCTGCATTTAAAATTGTAATCCGACAAAGGACGCAGCAAACCAGTGTAGTTTACCTGGCCTCGGTCTTGGCTAAGCCTGAGGTTCATCACCGTCTCCTCCATTATGAGTAAATCATAAAAACAAAAACAATCAATTCTGGCTCCACCTATCCTGGCAGGACTGTCCTCTCGTCAGCTCTCCTCTCACACCGTTGCTATGCGACAAAGCGCTAATCGGAAACACCTGGTGACAGAATTAGGAAATCCTGTGAAGGCGGAGCATCTCACGCACTTCGGAGGACCCTTCGTGCACTTCGGAGGTCTGGTCTTCGAAGTGTGCACACTCAACTTTGGGACACAGCTATGGTATTGAAGGTGGACAAGAGCACTGTACATTCACTTCCCCCCCACGACAATCCCTGCTGGTACGAGACTCAAACCCAGAACGTTTAGGTTGCGAGTCTGACTCTCGAATCATTAGGCCACGACTTCCCCCATACATAGACTGATGATATACATAGACTGTGAAAAGTTTTTCAATCTCCTTGTGGTTGATGATTTTATGCAGTAAGCATCCGGTAATGATAAGACACGTTTTATTGACAGGGAACAAAATATTGTCATCCAGAGTTTAAGGAATTCCTTCGATAATTTTTTTATTATTATTATACATCAACAAATCATCATACAAAGGTTGCCATACAGAATAAATAAAAACAATATTGTAAATTTTTTTTTAGAAATCAGCTTTCCAGCATTTTTACAAAAAAAAACGTTTTGCCGCTATTGCTTGGCCCAGAAAAAACACAAGAAAAAGGACACTGGAATCGATTGTTAAACCCTTCTGTGTCACACCCCAACCAAAAATGTTTTAAGAAGCCATATGTAAGTGTGGTAAAGTTAGGGAGCAATACACGCTTGTCTTGCACAACTTTGAATTTCTTTACAAATGACTTGCGTAATATCAAATCATTTTTATTTGTCACAATAGTGTTGTTGTGTGCAAGAATATGACTGCTTTCGTCCTGTCCCTTTACATAATGATTTACAAGCCCAATCATCATATTTAATGTGATGGCTTAGGAGTTTAAAGTGTTAATCATAATGCCTTTCACTTTCTCTCTCACACACACACACACACCTTACCTTTAGCTGTAACAAAGGCATAACTTTTCCATCCGCACAAAACAATCTGGATAATGTGGTCTTGGGGTCCAACTTCATCAGTAAGATCATCGAGATATGGGCCTAGTGGTGGTTCATATTCACCTTCTTTTGATGTAAAGACAACACTGTCTGTATCACAATAAAGCAGCCTATTGCTCAGCCTATATATAAGCTTGTAGAGTTCTGAATGTACATGGGCTGTTGTAAAAGCACCAAAAAAGACATTGATGTCGCGAGTCTGGGCAGCTTTCCCATCTGCGCAAGACCACTGAACAATTGCAATAGTGTCTGACACAAATGAGAAATGTCTGATGTCATACTCGGCACCAAAACTGTGTTGTGCAAACTGTTCTGGATCTGTAAGTATTTTGGTTGTAGGCAGCCCTTCACTAAGGCAAAACCACCCCCAAATGTCCACCATCATGACGTTTTTGCAATGCAATTATTTGTTTAATTATTTGTTTGATCCTGCATTTCTGTAGTGTTGTTCTCACAATCTGATTAAAACGTGCTTGCTCCTCCTGGGCCCTCTATAATTCTTTTTTGGTTCTTGACAACTGTGTTCAGAAAGTTAGAAATGTCCTCGTTTGCTCCGTTCTGCTGTTGGTTCTTGTACTCCTCTTGGTTTGAAGGGAGCGTGTCTGCATCACCGTCTGAATCTGCAACGTTTTTTTAAACGGCATCTGGGGCTTGATTTAAATCCTTCTCTTGATCCGCATTAGACACGTTGTCCATATCACAGTCGTCCCATGCTTGTACAAAATGCTCGTGCCAGATCAGTGCGTCTTCTGCTGGGGTACAATAATAATAATAATAATAATAATAATAGAAACAAATAATAATTTCAGTTGATTCTTCTATACTCACCAGTTGATTGTCTTGGATGTTTTTGCTCAGGGGTGTCTACACATCACAAAGATCACACAAAATCCACAATCTGATCTACCCGCCTAGATCTGGATCTGACCCTAGCCTCTGTTGTGGCAAAAACAATTATTAACAAATAGCATCACAGTGCCTCCATTGTGTCAATTATTAACAAACCAGCATCACAGTGTAAGAGAGGGGACAGAATCAAATTGGTATTTAAGGAAAAAAGTTTATTTTCCTTAAAAAGCTACCCTGAAACACAACAGAAGACAAAAACAAAAACTGCACCCAAAGACAGCCTTATTCATATACCATGACTTTTAGTATAAGCGTTACTGCTGTGGTCCATTCACATGGGCTTTCGCAGATGTAGAAAGGGGCGTACTCCTCAGTATGTCCATCGCACCCGAGACAGTTCTCCTGGATCCTGGATTCCAGGCATGGGACACTTGATCCCACATCCAGCAGCTCGTTTTGATCAGTTCCTCTTTCCGGCTCCATTTCTAGAATGCAGGCTTTTTTTCCCCTTGATTTGGACTTAAACACAAAACAAGGATGTTTCAATCCAGTTGGTATTTTTCTGCAGACCACACTTTCAAGCCCTCAATGAAGCACAAAATTATCAAACAAATAGTCACTGTAAGACTACATTCATTTGGACTTTGATACCAAAGTCCACATATTCCTGGCAGTCTCAATGGGTACCACAGTCTTGAACGATCCATCTTGTCTAGTGATTGCAGGTCTTTGCAATGATGCATTGTGTTAGATAATTTGGTCTTTAGCACACTCAGAGTCTTATCAGCTTTTGTTGATCCACAGTAACTGTATTCCTTTCCCAGTTTCCTCCCCGCAGCTCATATTTTGGTCCGCTCGTCACTGTTGCTAGAATATAGGGATCTGCTACCAGTAAATCTGTAAGGTTTGTCAGTTCGTCTTTGCAATGATCAATGTCTCTGGTTGTGGCTGCACAAACGGCTTTACTCTGCACACCGGCCTTATCACTCCTCCTGAGTGACCTTGCTCTTGCACTTGGTGTTTGGGCTCGATCTTGGGGCTTATTGTTGAGGCTCCTCCTCCTGTTGCCCTTACAATATGGGCGGAACTCTCCTGCAGTGGCTGGCGTGCACCCACATAGCTCTCTCTCCGACCTTCACCACTGTGTGTGTTATCAGCAAAACTTGGAATGGCCCTCGCCACCGTTTCGCCCTCCAGTTCTTCCTCCTCAGGTCACAAATAACCACGTAATCCCCCAGCCTGATCTTATGCAGAAACGTCTCAGCAACCTTCCTCTGGGCAGCTTTCACCTGCACAGAAATGTTGGATAACAGACAAGACATTTCTTTGCAGTAATTCAACATTTCATTTTCACACACATCCATTGATGGAAGCCTTCGTTTTCCCCCCTCTATTCCCATGAATGGTGGTCTACCAAAGAGAATTTCAAATGGGCTCAAATTTGTTTTGACTCTCTTTCTCATTCTCATGTACATTAACACGGTTGGGAGTGCTTTCACCCATGAGAGTCCAGTTTCCTCACAACACTTTGCCAATTTGATCTTTACCGTCTGATTTTCTCATTCAATAGCGCCTCCGCTGGCGGCGTGATAGGTGCAATGTGTTCTCATATCATTTCCTAAGAACTGACCCACCTGTTTTATTGCCTGATTGACAAAATGTGTTCCATTGTCAGAACTGATTTTTTCTTGGACGTCCCCATCTCGGAACAATCTCTGCTAGCAAAGCCTTTGCTACTGCTGCCACGTCTTGTTTCGATGTTGCGAATGCCTCGATCCATTTGGACCACATGTCAACCATCACTAAACAATATTTCTGTTTCCCACAAGGGGTTAATTCAATGAAATCGATCATTAAGTATTCAAACGGCCCTTCTGGGGCTGGTTGGGATACCAGCTGCGTTTTGACGCCTCGTGCCACATTGTGTGTATTACAGATAACACATCTTTTGCAAAAATTCTCAGCGAATATTGTGAAGCCCTTGGTAAACCACAATTCTTTCATCTATGCTAAGTTGACACATAGTTAGACCATGTATCAAAAGGGGGAATGATTGCACAATGTTGAAAAATGTTTGGGTAAACGGCGTTCCAACAACGGATCTCCACACGCTATCAACAAGGCTACAGCCTGATGCCTTCCAGTTGTTTTTCTCAGCTCCTGTGGAAAAAGACTGCATGCTCTGTAAACAAGGAGAAATGTCAAGATTAATGTCAACTTGTGCGCAAGTGGCGCTTTTACTATTATCTTTAGTCTAATCCGCTGCCGTTGCTTTCACAGCCATATCAACTCTGGCATTTCCTGTTGAAATGAAACTTTTATCATTAGTATGCGCTGCGCACTTACAAATTGCAATTTTGTCTGGCAACAGAATAGCCTCGAGCAGGCCCGATACCAGAGACGCGTTTAGTATCGGCCTCCCATCTGATTTTAAGAATTTTCTGTGCTTCCACAAAGCACCAAAGTCATGCGTGACCCCAAAAGCATATCATGAGTCTGTGTATATCGTCAATGCGACCAGTTCCGCTGCCTGCGCAGAATAGTGTGATGGTAATTTGTCAGACTTCAGAGTTTCAAATTCAGTCGTTACAACATAACCCACTTTATTTTGCCCTGTTTGTGGATCTTTTGAAGCAGACCCATCCACAAACAGGACATTGTCACAATTATCAAGCGGTATGTCTAAAAGGTCTGGGCGTGGTGTGCACACCTGTTCGAGTGCTGACAGACAACAGTGAATCCTGCCACCCTTCTGCCCACACAGGAGGATGGCGAGGAACATCAAAGTTGTGCATCGTTTTACAGTTATGTTTGGCATGTCCAACAAAATCGTATGATACCTCAGCCATTGGGGTGTAGACAAATGTAACGTTCTCTGCTCTTGCAAAATCATGGAGACTGCGTGTGGAACCATTAAAGTCAAACCAGAGTAGCCTACAAATTCTCTCGAGGCCATCACAGCCAGCTCAGGCAGTGTGGAAGTCCTGCAGCTACAGCATCAAGTTTCGTTGAGAAATAGGCCACAGGTCGCAGTCTGTCACCATGAGTCTGCAAGAGAACAGAATACATAAAACCATTCTTTTCATCAACCATCTGTACAAACGGGCGGTTTATGACAGGAAAGCCTAACGTTGGAGCCATAGCCAATTGCACTTTCATGTTATCAAATGCTTCCTCAGCCTCGCTTTTCCAAACAAGTCTGTCACATGACCTCAGCCCTTTCCCTGTTGTTAGGGCTCGTAAAGGCTGCTCAAAATTGGCATAATTAGGAATGAATGTTCTGCAGTAAGCACACATCCCCAAGAATGGCAGCATCTGTTTCTTTGTAACTGGTTTTGGCACCTCTTTTATGGCCCGCACCCATTTCTCAGACAGTACTTTGCTATTTGGTTTGATAACATGCCCCAGGAAGGACACTCCCTAATCAACAAAATAAAGCTTACAAAAACTGACCTTGTGTCCCCACTGCTCAAGATGCTTCAGGAGAGTCACAGTGTCGACAATGCAGGTAGTTTTATCTTTGGCACAGATGAATAAATCATCAACGTCAATTGTTGTTCATTCAAACTTGCAGAAAGCACACACACATTCTCTGTCCAGAAAATCTTGTCAAATTTCTCACTTTCATTCTCCACACCACTAAACCAAGTTTCTTCATATTGTGAGTCTCGCTCAACTACGACATGTGCAGTGCATTTTATCAGGCGTCAAACTCTGTGTTGATTGGGCAGAGAAGATTTTGAAATTGGCTAAGGATCGAACAACACCAATCAACATCTTTTATCTGCCATTCGTAAGCCCACTGCTGCTCAATTTTAGAACATGTAATTTGTGGTGCTTCCTCAATGCTAATTCCATAGGAATCAGCACTGAGTATCAAATTTAATTCACACATTAAATCTCTGGCCATTAGAGGCGCGGGACATTTGGGCAACCAGAGAAACTCGTGTTTCAGAGTTCAACCCCCCTCCGTGTCACACTCTAAGGGCTCGGTGAATTGTTCAGAGATCAAATGGCGTGAAGCCGAAGTGCTTTCATACACTTTTCCTGTCATTTTCGGCACACATGGCAAGTCACATGGTCGTAAAGTGCTCTGGCACGCTCCGGAATCGACTAAAAAGTTCATTACTACTCCCTCGACTATCATTGGGTATCTTGGCATTTGAGAAAACCCTGTGCTTTTGTACAGTTTTATACATTCATCAGAAACACGCACTGCTCCAATGCCCATCTCTCCTGCACACTCTGCATTTGGTACAGTCTCTGAGCACATGGTCGTTTGTAGCACACAAATAGCACCGCCATTTCCTTCCGTCATCTCTTCCTCTCGCCTTTTGTTGAGTTGAGGCTTGTTTGGTTCACGTTGCACCACCGCCATTGTGAGTGGTTTTCTGTCTTCCTTTTCCTGCAGCTGGTCTTCGGCGTGTATAGCATGCATCAAGGCTGAAGTTAAGCGCCCGTTCTTCCACTCCATGTAACTTGCTTTTGCTCCCCTTGAAGTTTCTGGTCTCAGTCCTTTCAGAAAATAACTCAACAGAAGGCTTTCGCACATACTTGATTTGTTCCCTCTGTCCATAGGCTCTGTCAAGCCGCTGTGTTTTCCAAATGTTTCAAAAAGTCTGTAATAATAGCTGCTGACAGACTCATCCTTCTCCTGAGTGCAGCATGTAATCTTTTCAGGAAATGCTGCGCTTACTGCGTTAGTGAAATTTTCCACTTCTTTCCTGTATGGTTCGTTGCTCGCATGGTCCCAGTCTGTGTGGACACGTCTCACGTCCGTTGTCGCCAGTTTTCTGCTCACCTTATGCCAGTTCGCTGGATCTATTTTTACACCCAGCATCCGTCTCAGTTCTTGTGAAGTCGGGCTGAACTCTCGGCACAGTAAAAGCAGTTCTTTCGCAAACCTTTCGCCCGCATCCTGCGGATCTGGTAGATGTCCAATGTCCAAGCTCTAAAAACCAGCATTGGCCCATCTGGACCCGCAATTTCGATCATTGGAGCTGTTATGTTCGGCGCTGTGTCTTTCGGAGCTGTGACGCTGATCTTTCCACTTTTAATCGTCTTTGATCTTGTCACTCTCAGCCTGCTGGTGCTGGTCTTTCTGAATCAGTTGTGCTGGGAACCATTTCAGACGCATCCCCGAAAACTTCCTGTTCTTCGTCCTCCTCCCTTTCTTCTTCACTGTCTCTGGCAGCGAGCGCTGAGGATTTTACCGCCGCCTGCTGTATTGGCAGTATTGGTGCTTGTAGCATGTATACTCCTCTCGCTTCTGCTCGTGCTGCATTTTGTGCTGGTCTTTGGAATGGAGAGCAGTCGAGATCGTTGTCCAGTTTCAGGGCTGTCAGCTCTGCCACAGGGTAGTGATGTTTATAAGCCTACAATGCTGACCCGATCTCGGGTGCATATTGGAAAACACAAACACACTTTTCATTAGTAGCATTCTGCTCCGGTGGAGCGGTTTTCTCACACACACTCTCTTTCATTTTTTTCATTTCATCCCTACATGCCAATTCTTTCTGCATTTGCTTTCGTTCTCGTCTTTCAGCCTTTTCTAACCAACAACCTATAGTCTGCTCACATCCTTTACACACGTGACGAACACACATACAACAACCATTCTGTTTTTTTTTTTCTCTTTCATTGTTCTTTTCAACCGACTCTCTCACAACATTCAGTCTTACTTTACTCAATGTCCCTTCTTCGGGAAAATCATGATATTTGATCAGCTTTTCTATGTCTAGCATACACTTATGCCCATAATTCTTTTTCATTTGACCGAAAACTGGTGTATAGAAATTATATAGCTTACTGTTTGGTGATCCCATATTGGCTGATTTCTATCTCTTCTGGATTTCCTTCGACGCACGTCTAATAATCTGTTAAACGTCTTCAACAGATCCAGTTTGTCACCTCAAATCGGCAAGGTTAGCAAAAATGCTCTGTAATTACGGCTTACTCAAAATCTTCCTGTGAGTGCTTTCCAGCGCTTGATTGATTCTAGTTCACCTAATCAGCTGTGGCTCTTCCGTCCACCTACGAGCTAGTTTTTGGTATAAAATTGACTTGACTTCCTCAGGTTACAATTTACCCCTCGAAAACCTTCTCTGTTCGCACCAAAGTGAAAAGCAATAGTCAGCCACTATGGTCCACTCACGGTCATATCGAATTACACCACACAAAATAAACAATTTACAGTCTCTTACCCGAGATGCTTTTACTGCCACCAGGTTCTTTCTGATCTCAGCCGAGTCACTCTGGCCCTGAAAGCAGTTTTGGCTCTTCTCTCTCAATTTTCGAGGTAAGACCAGAGCCTGGTGCTCTGAGATAATCTCTTCGTCAAATCCACTCAGGACCAGAAGAAACTGCCGTGAGATCCCATCCTCATCGCCAAATTGTTGTGGCAAAAACAATTATTAACAAATAGCATCACAGTGTAAGAGACAAGGAATCAAATTATATTTAAGGAAGTTTATTTTCCTTAAAGAGGTGTGTTCACAATGTTTCAGCAGCTACCCTGAAACACAACACAACAGACCTAAAAATCACACTGAAAACAGACAGCCTTATTATACTGTCCCCACCACCAACTTCTTACAAGGTTCTTTCTTTGCAAATTTCCACTTAACCCCGTAAACCAAACCTAGCTGTTTTCAGAAAAAACAATGGTCCTTCTAACCCCCTGGGCTTTTATTGCCTTCACACCCGTGAGGTTAAAGGTCTTAAAGGTCTAGAAACCTGGATGTCTGCAGTGGTTCCAGACTCAAGCTTACGGGGTTCTCCGTGCACCGCTCAGACAGAACAAAAGAGCTCACAGGGAAAAGCAGAGGTGGGGGCGTTTGTTTCTTTATCAACAACCTCGTGGTGTGATGAAAGGAACCTACACTCTATTAAATCCTTCTGCTCCCCTGATCTGGAATTTCATATGCTTCTGTGTCGACCATTCTGGCTACCGAGGGAATTCACAGCAGTCATAATCACCGCTGTTTACATTCCCCCTCAAGCCAACACAGACCAGGCATTCAAGGAACTGTATGGGAATATAAGTGCAATTTTCGATGCAATTTCCTCCACCCTCCACCTGGCTCTTACCCACCTAGAAAATAAAGACTCCTAGGTCAGAATGCTGTTTATCGACTTTAGCTCAGCATTCAACACAATAATCCCACAACAGCTCATTAATAAACTAACCCTGCTTGGCCTTAACAATTCCCTCTGTAATTGGATCCTGGACTTTCTAACTGGAAGACCTCAGTCAGTCTGTGTCAGCCACAACACCTCGAGCACTACCACATTGAGCACAGGTGCTCCTCAAGACCGTGTGCTCAGACCGCTGCTCTTCACGCTGCTGACCCACGACAGCACTGCCAAGTTCAGCTCCAACGACATCATCAAGTTTGCTGATGACAACTGTGGTAGGTCTCATCAGCAACAGTGATGAAACGTACTACAGAGAGGAAGTGGCACAGCTGGCTGAATGGTGTGGCACTAACAACCTGTCCCTCAATGTGGAAAAGATGTGGTTGTGATGGATTTCAGGAGAAACTCCGCTGACCACCCCCACTGACCATCGACAGCTTGACTGTGGAGAGAGTCAGCAGCACTAAATTCCTGGGGGTTGTAAATATTTATGTTTTTGCGCCACAGTAATTCCATTACAATCCCCAACATCATCTTATGCCTCGGCTTCACCATCCATCCCTCCCATTGGGAAATGGACCGTCGCGGGACAAGCGCTGTCAAATTCCGAAGGTAAGTTTTCTCGAAAAATGAGCAAGGCTGAACTCTATGATCTTTACTGCACTCTAGAAAATGCTAATTCACCTACCGCCAAAAAGGTAACCAAAGCCCGCAAGACTAAATATCATCATGTCTCATTAACGTCATCTTCTTCCAGATCAAGTTCCGGCTCCCCTCAAGCATCAGGACGTAGCAGGCCATCAGCAAGCCTGGGCCGTGCCCCAGATTCGGCTGCTCCTCCCAATGCACTGCCTACCTTTTCTCAGCCAATCACTGCAGCGCCTTCAGCTGTCGCGCCGCATGCATCAGCGCCCACTGGCGCGACTTCCCAATCTCCTATCCTTTCCTCTCTACCTCCGGCTGTAGATGCTAGCGTGAGGCTGCCTCCGTTAGCCGCTCAAGCTCAGCCACCTTACTTTTACCCTTTTACTTCTTTTCCCCATCAGTGGCCAGCAGCCCCCGCTGCAGATGCCCAAGTAGGGCTTCTTCAGCCAGCAACTCAAGCATACTGGCATCCTTCCTCAGTTCCATCTTTCTCTCCTTCTTCCTACGGGCTTCCCCAAGCGCCAGGGGTTAATCCGTGCGTGAGGATGCCTCCGCAAACGGTTACAGCCCCTTCCTCATTTTAATCTTCTGTTTCCTACGGGGCTCCCCAAGCACCAGGGGTTAATCCGTGCGTGAGGCTGCCTCCGCAAACGGTTACAGCCCCTCCTTATCTTCCTTCCAATTCTTCTACCCTAACAAAACCTCAGTATACTCTATTCACAGCGACCCCTCTACCTACTCCACCGAATGCTGCCGCTCTGGAACCACCTCCTGTGCCTAGTACTATCAAGTCTCAGATTCTTGCAGGTGTGGATGTTGATCTCTCCTCTCTCCTCTCTCTGCTACCTCCCGCCAATTCTTACCGACAAATAGATTGCGGAGATTTCTCCGTAACATTAAAAAATTCAACTCCCAATTCATCCCGCCCCCTTTCATTTTCTGAATTCACTATTGCATTTGGCCGTTACACAGAGATAGTTTGCTCAGTTTTTCCCTATAGACGGGGGAACCCATTTCTATACGTACCACAAGTTGTTTTCTGCCAAATGCGCGGTTCGTGTGGCTCAGTGGAATCAGTGCCCCTATTGGGGTGCACTGGACTCTGATCTCCACAGCCGAGTATTTTTTAGTTGTCGCAATATATCATGCGCAGTCTGCAGGTCAGTAGCTCACTCAACCATCTCATGCCCGCAAATTAATCCCGCTATAATACCCGGCCCAGAACCGTCACAAGTCAAATCTACTAGCTATGTCCCACGTCCTGCAACTACCAATCCAATATCGGATTTCAGGAGAGAATCTTTCTCAGTCGTCGGCAACCAACAGGTCTGTGGAAACTTCAACAGAGGAAGATGCGTGAGACACCAATGCAAGTTTCTCCATGTCTGTAATTATTGTGGCGGGGCTCATACCCGTACAGTATGCCCAGTCATGAAAGCTACCAATAAAAAATCTAGAAACTACTTATCGACTCCAGTCAATATTTTTCGTCTCTCCTCCGAACTTTCACATCACCCAGACACTAATTTTACTAATTATCTATTGTCTGGCCTTAAAGAGGGATTTAATCCAGGCACTACATGCCCGCTCTCACAGAATATTATGTGCGACAATCTTCGATCCGCTCTTGCAGAGCCAGATACAGTAGATGATTTAATCAAAAAAGAAGTCGAGTCAGGTTTTATGATCGGGCCTTTCGATACTCCCCCCTTTAAAATTTTTAGAATCAGCCCTATCGGAGTGGCTACCAGGAAATTTTCGGGGAAAAAAAAGCGATTGATAATCGATCTATCAGCCCCACGTAATTCCCCATTTTCCAGCATTAATAGCCTCATACCCCTGGAGGAATATTCTCTGCGCTACCATGATATCAAGCGATCACCATGATAAAAAACGTAGGTCGCGGTGCGTGGCTGGCCAAAATAGACATCACTTCTGCCTTCAAAGTGATGCCTATCCACCCAGATTCATGGCATTTATTTGGGATACACTGGCGTGGGAGGTTTTATTTCTCCGTACGCCTAACCTTCGGATGCAAAAGTAGCCATGTTATCAGAAGACCTTCAGATGCAAATAACTATTCAGTTCCCAAAATCCACCTGCTCAACTTTGTTATCAGAAGCAGAAAATCTGCTGGATTTTCTAATCTCGCGCAGGAGAAGTCTTTGGGTCCAAACCCAATTCATTGAATTCCTGGGCACCTAATCCACCTGCTCGAAAGGACTTTAGAATAATCTAGTGGCATCTTCCTCAGAGTCCAAAGTTGTTCCAAACATCTCCTTTCCTTGCTCGGTCATGCCTTAGATGATCAACAAGGCCGCCCATTCATCATCAAATCAGCACTCGCAAGTCGTAATGGAGACTCAAATTTCATAAATCAGGAAGTCGTACATTTATGGATTACCTTCCTTAAACAATGGAATGGTTTAACCTTTTTCTACAGCGATCTGGTTTCTCTCCCTGATGACATTCAACTGTTTACCGACGCAGCCCCATCCGTCGTTTCGGGGGATTTTACCAAGGGCGTTGGTTCGCATCTCCATGGCCCCCCCAGATGCTCGACTCGCCCCAGTCCTCAGCACTGTTCGAACTCTACCCTTTAGTCGTCGCTGCCTTTTTATGGGGAAAAAATTGGACGTCAAGCAGCATCTTAGTATACTGCGACAACGAAGCAACCGTGCATTGCATAAATAAAGGCCGTTCTCATTCCCTCGCTCTCATGCCGTTACGAAGACGTTTAATCTGGATTTCAGCATGCAATCAATTTATCATAACTGCTAAACACATTCCCGGATCCAAAAATCAAATTGCTGATTCTCTCTCTCGTTTTATGTTTCAGAAATTCAGAGCGCTGGCTCCGGAGGCAGACCCATCACCAACCCCAATACCTCTTTATTCGCAACTCATATTCCCATAACTCATCCCCTAAAACCTCTCCTTGACGCGTCAATTGACTCGATCCTCCAAGCAGTTTCACCCAGAACTATCCATTCTTATCTAACAGCGTGGAGATGTTTCAAAGCTTTTCACCTCTCCTATAACCTGCCATTTCCCGATTTTTCTCTCCTCACAATTACCTCATTTATTTCCTACCTTAATTCAGTGAAGAACCTCCAAGTAGGATCTATTAAAGGTTACTTAAGTGGCGTTCAATTTTTCCATAAACTAATCTACGGCTTCCCCGAAATAAATAATTCTCAAACTTCTCTTCTAATCAAAGGAATTCAGCGCTCTCGACCATCAAACCCGGATTCCAGACAACCTATAACTCTGGACATCCTTACAAACTGCATCCAAAATCTCCGCACAGGGTACCATTCGATCCACACCGCTCGTACCCTAGATGCCATGTTTTTATTGGCTTTTTTCGGTTTTCTGAGATGCTCAGAAATCGCAATAACCTCTAAATTCAACCCCAAACTCCACCCAACAATATCGAATTTGTCCATACTTGATAGCGAAACTATCGCTTACTTCATTAAACAAAGTAAGACGGACCAAGAAAGGAAAGGCCACTACATTTACATTTTTAATCTCCCTTCTCCAATTCAACCTTATCAGGCTCTCTTTTCTTATGTCCAACTCAGGAACGCTCAATCTAAATCCGCACTGGACCCTCTCTTCATCGATGATTCTAACCATCCCGTTACACGTTTTTGGTTCCAAAAACACCTAAAACTTATCCTGGCTCAATCAGGCTTACCCGCAGAAAAATTTTCGAGCCACTCATTTCGCATCGGGGCAGCAACTACAGCAGCTCAAAAGGGCCTCTCTCAGAATCAGATACAGGCCCTCGGTCGTTGGTCATCAGACGCTTTTAAAAGTTACATCAGGTATAATCAACACCACATAAAGGCAGCCCATGTAGCCCTGATCAGTTAAAAAAAAAATAACAGCATTTGCAGCATCCAACACTCCTTTTAAGTCATGTGGTTTACTTGATTAATTAGAAGCTCTCCTTCCCAATGCAGTAGTCACCGCTCCTTTGGTCTCAGTAAGGGCCTTCCAGCCATCGTTTCAAATCTCCTTGCCTATTCAGCATCGGACAGGGCTCTCCCTTCCGGTGCAGCAGGGCCGCGGCTCCCTTCGGTCGCAGTGTGAGCCTTCTATCTGTTGGTTTGAGTTGCGCTGCGTGCTCAACAGCGGATGGGGCTCTCCCTCCCAGTGCAGCAGAGCCGCAGGCCCCCTTCGGGCGCTCTGAGAGCCCTCCATCCGACGCATCGAATCATGCTTCATATCCAGCCGCAAGGGGGACTCTCCCTTACGGTGCAGCAGAGTCGCAGCGAGAGTCCCTCCATCAGTCGCGTCTCCTTGCTTAATCAGTGTTGGACGGGGCTCCCCGTCCGGTGCAGCAGACCCGTCGGCTCCCTTCGGTCGCAGGGTTAATCCTCAGTCTGTCATTCTGAGTTACGCTGCGTACTCAGGGGTGGACGAGGATCTCCCTCCCAGTGCAGCAGAGCCGTCGGCTCCCTTCGGTCGCAGCAGGAGCCCTCCATCTGACGCATCAAACCACGCCTCGTATCCAGCCGCAAGGGGGACTATCCCTTCCCGTGCAGCAGAGCCGCAGCTCCCTTCGGACGCAGCGAGAGTCCCTCCATCAGTCACGTCTCCTTGCTTCATCAGCATTGGACGGGGCTCCCCTTCCGGTGCAGCAGACCCCTCAGTCTGTCGTTTTGAGTTACGCTGCGTACTCGGCGGTGGACGGGGATCTCCCTCCTGGTGCAGTAGAGCTGCTGGCTCCCTTCGGTTGCAGTTGGAGCCCTCCATCCGATGTGTCAAACCGCGCCTCGAATCTCCTCACGTTCAAACCTTACTTATTCAGCCGCAAGGGGGACTATCCCTTCCCGTGCAGCAGAGCCGCAGCCCCTTCGGTCGCAGCGAGACCCTCCATCAGTCCGTCTCCTTGCTTCATCAGAGTGGACGTTGCCCTGCTCTGCAGCAGACGGGGCTCACCTCCCGTCGCAGCAGAATCCGCAGGCTCCCTCGGGACGCTGTGAGAGCCCTCCAAGGCATCAAACTGTACTTCGGCCAGCCGCAACGGGGGACTCTCCCCTCCGGTGCAGCAGGGCCGCAGCTCCCTTCGGATGCGCGTGAGTCCCCTCCGTCAGTCGTTTCTTTTGCTTATTCAGCATCGGACAAGGGCTCCCCTTCCGGTGCAGCAGACCCACGGCTCCCTTCGGTCGCAGGGTGAGCCCTCTGTCTGTCGTCTGAGTTACGCTGCGTGCTCAGTGGCAGACGGGGCTTTCCCTCCCGGTGCAGCAGAGCCGCTGGCTCCCTTCCGTTGCAATGGGAGCCCTCCATCCGACATGTCAATCTACACCTCAATTCTCCTTGCCTATTCAGCCTCTGACGGGGTTCTCCCTTCCGGTGCAGCAAATCCTAGGCTCCCTTCGGTCGCAGGGTGAGCGCTCTGTCTTCGTCTGAGTTACGCTGCGTGCTCAGCGGCAGACGGGGCTTTCCCTCCCGGTGCAGCAGAGCTGCAGGCTCCCTTCGGTTGCAGTGAGAGCCCTCCCGACAGATGCGTCAAACTGCGCCTCGTACTCAGCCGCAAGAGGGACTCTCCCTTCCGGTGCAGCAGAGCCGCAGCTCCCTTCGGACGCAGCGAGAGTCCATCCATCAGTCGTTCTCCTTGCTCATTCAGCATCGGACAGGGCTCTCCCTTCGGTCAGCAGAGCTACAGGCTCCCTTCGGTCGTTTGTGAGAGCCCTCCATCCGATGCGTCAAACCGCGTCTCATATTCAGCTGCAAGAGGGACTCTTCCTTCCGGTGCAGCAGAGCCGCAGCTCCCTTCAGATGCAGCAAGAGTCACCCATTTGATATCTGCCATCGTGCTCCTTTTATAGCGGCATGTAGGGCTCGCCAGTCCAACGCTGTGAGCCGCAGCTCCCGTTGAGCACTGAACAGGTTCTACTGGTCGCTCTGCACCTTTTGCTCTTTCAGCATGCATATTTTGGGGGGGGGCAACTAAAGATTTTTGCTCTCTGGCTGCTGTCCCATGCCTAGTGAAGCTTCTTTTGGGGAGTTCTTCAAACTTCGGGCTATATTCCAGGCTCGGAGCCCTCCCCCAGGACAGCACGCCAAAATATGCTTCTATTTGCTAACAGATTATTTGTAAGGGTGCCATCGTGAAATGATGTTTTATTAACAAGGCATCGGGAGGAGCACGATCAGACGCTCAACCAATTTTGGCACCCGTCGTGCAACTCATTTAGCTAAACCGGTCTTAACTAGCACCTACGTGTGTATTTAAATGCAGCATACATACCTCTATCCTGCGACAACCGGCATCCCTCCTCCTCCCCAACTCCTCACTCCTAATCTGCCTTTTAGCCCACATTTTGGGGGGGGAGTTCTTCGGGTTCGGGCTATATTCCGGGCTCGGAGCCCTCCCCCAGGACAGCACGCCAAAATATGCTTACTATTTGCTAACAGATTAGATGTAAGTGTCAAATATTAAAAAAAACAATATGCATAACACCAAACTTAAACACATATTTTTAGTTTTATCTTATATTAATTATCATGATATGCATAACCCCCATTTTAAAGGCATGTTTAAATGTTCACTGTATAATTAATACTTTTTTTTGTGATTATTTAGTACTCTGTTACATTACATATATTACATAATTACAGTAAACATTTAACAAAAATATAACAAAGGCAACAGCTATAGTATTACTTTATCTGAAAAAAGATTAACGGTGATCAGGGAGCTTACATATCAGTTGTATAAAGCTTGAAGCATCAGAATCGGTATTGGCCGATCACCATGACAACAAATCTGTACTCGGTATCGGCTGCAAAAATCCTGATCTGAGCTTCCCTAGTTGTTTATAAAACAAAAACATGTTTAATGTAATGAAGAAATTAAATAATTTATCTACAGTATATATTGTATGTATCTACATGTGTGCTTTACCTCAGCTGCATAAAAGCCTAAAATGTGTTTCATTTAAGTTTGGAAAAGGTGTAGGATTCATGCAGAATAGATAAAGGTATGTACTTTTCCATATTTTCAGGGGAAAGCTTTAGGAGCCTTTTTTACCACTTCTGAGTGGGTGTTTCAAAGATTCGGCAGTTTGCTCCTGTAACCTGTGCTGCAATCTACCAGAATTTAAAAGAGAAATACTTAAAGGTATGTGATTTCTGGTTTTGATAACGTTTATAGTCTTGATTGCATGTGGCCATGCGTCGCTGTCCAAATGCCTATAAACAAGTTATCAAGGTCTGACAAACTAAAGCAGCTGAAATATTACACAATTATATATATTTTTTCTTTTTACTTTTCTTGCTTTTCAGTGCCCTGAACTGGTGTAAGAGTGGCAGAAAGTCCTTGATGGATTCGAGGCTCAGTGGAACTTCCCAAACAGTCTGGGTGCTCTGGATGGGAAACACATCAACATTCACCCCCCCACCAGGAACTGGACCAACATTCTACAATTACAAGCATACATTTTTCATAGTTTTGATGGCACTGGTCGACAGCAACTACAGATTCCTGTATTTAGATGTTGGTTGCAATGGACGGAAATCAGATTGAGGAGGGTTTGGTGGATGGATGCTCACTGCAGGATGCACCGGAGAACAGAACATCCAACATCCCACTCCACTTTCTGAGCAGCTGGCTTCTTACTGCATTGTGGCAGACATAACATTACATAAACACAAAGCCATAATTTAAAATGCCCTTAAAATGACCACCATTAACACACACGACTCAGCCAAGGTGGAGGACATTGTTTTGGCTCACTGTGCTCTGCATAATTTCCCGCAGACTGATTGCTGAAAGTTTGAATTACAATGAATTTATCATGAACAATTGGATCATGACATTGTGCCAGGAAGACCCTGACCAACAGCAGGTCTTTCTGCCATGAACAAACAATGGCACAGCATGAACCAAGCAGCACAGGGATGAACTATGACATATTTAAATTCTGAAAATGTGCAGTGCCTTTTCAGTGGGGCAAAATATAGCAACCGAAAAGTTGTGGTTTTCTGAATGACTTCTTGGTTTTAACTGTAGGATTGTATGCTGTTGAAGTCCCAAAATAAAGTTTTGCATTACACTGTTTTTTTGTGTTCATTTTGAAATATAAAATAAATATAAAAAGTAAAATTCTTTAATAGTACCTGTCTTTCTTTTTTCAGTGCCATCAGATCTAAGGTGAAAAGAGACAAATACAAATGAACCCCAGTGTCACAATTTCACTTGTCCGTGCAGTCTTGATAATTGATGGTGAAGAGATTTGGCTGTGGCAGTGTGTAGGCATTGGACAGAGGGGCGAATGAGGCTCCAGTGGGCTCTGACAAAATATGCTGCAGTGGAGAAAGAGAAGTTTGAGAAAGGAGACAGGTAGCAGGGAATAAAATTTGCATCATATTAAACAGTAGATCAAAACAGTAAATTGTGCAGTGAATACAGGCTACTTATGGATTGTGCAGTGAATGAGTTTGGTCTATTGAACAAATACACCAAGGCCTTATCTACACCTGGAATTAAGAAGCGTTTCGGTTGATCGGATCTCAAGTAGATGAGGGAGACATTTCTGTTTACACCTGGTGTGTTAATTTTTCTCTTTTGTCCACTTTCAACCACTTCTGTCCTCATTTTTTCAAGGGGAGGGTAAATGTATGAGATTTTTCAGAACTTTTTAATGGTTGAAATAAGCTTGCGCAATTTACATATGTTTTTCCATCATCTTCTGCCGCGTTCATATGGAGAACAGCAGCTTTCATTTCTATTTCAATAGCTGCAGAAATAGAAATCATAGTAAAGCAGAAATTAGTAATTGTAAGAACATTGAAGATGAATACAGTATGTACTAAAACTAAATTTAGGTCTTAAGCTGACAAAGTTTAAATTCTGTCTGGCAAGCGTGTTTTACCATAAATGCATTAGGTCAGTAGGCAGAGTTGGCGGACTTTTGTGGCTTTTTAAACATTCGACCACATGAGCGTCTATACTGTGAAAGATTTACAGTCGACTGTGTATTTGACTACCTCTTAAAGTGGTTTAATGTAGACAAGCTCAAGAACAATTTAGACCCTGTTCACATCTGTATTTAGTGTCGTCAACTTGTGATCCAATCAACCAATATGCATCTTAATACTAGGTGTAAACAGGGCCCAAGGCTCCTGAATCTTGACATTGAGGTTTTGATAACTGCCTTTTGCGATCTATGGGAGTAAATATGTAATATCATTGAACGAAACAATAAAAACTGAGCAAATCTTTTTGGTACTCAGATTCAAAAGACTGGAATAAATCTCAATTTCCACCACTATATCTGATTGAAATATCAGTAATAACTGAAACAAGTCAGAATAAGACCTTGCAATTCACATGCAAGTACTTTTATAAAAAGATACTTTCTGGTGAATTTGGTTCTGTTAAATAATCTTCAAAATGCAAAATGATAATAATTTTAACAAAATAAGAGAGACCAGTAAAAACTGCTTTTTTTAGTGCCGATATAACTATTGTGCATATTTATATATTCACATTACTTATAAGCTCAATCAAGTATTGAGGAGGTAAACCATTCAGGGCTTTATATCACATTATAGTCCTTCACGTTTGCTGTGATCTCAAAACTCTGTTTGATAATACCTAGAATATCAAAATCAATTTTTCCTATTTAGCGCCCAAACTCTGGAACAATCTACCTAGCATTGTTCGGGAGGCAGACACACTCCATAATGACCCATCTCTTTTTCCTTAATAATAAAAACCCTCATTTAAAAACTACATGTTGTGTTCACTTGTGTTATCTTTTACTAATATTTAAATTTGTTTGATGATCTGAAACATTAAAGTGTGAGGTTTATTGTCATTTCGCTACTCGTGTGGACATACAGTGAACGAAATGTCGTGTCTCGCAGGACCACGGTGCCACATAAATAAACATAATATAAACATACAACACTAAATGTAAGAACAATTTTTAGACCTTCATAGCTAACTATCTGATGTGGTAATCTCCATTCCCATACCAGACAGTGATGCAGCTGATCAGACCTACCACAGTTGTGTCATCAGCAAACTTGATGATGTGGTTGGAGCTGAACTTGGCAGTGCAGTCGTGGGTCAGCAGCATGAAGAGTGTGTGAAGGTGAAGCATTTTTATCTTCTGTCCCTGGGGAAAAATGGGCGAAGTGTGTCTTCTGTGAGGGGTGGGCACATGAATTGTGCACTGAGGGATATGAACATTATATTTGTCATGACTGCAATGAACAGTAAATGTTAAACTTCAAAGTATTATTTTCACTTAGCATTGAATTGATTTACTATGCATTGTTCACTTTATTTACTAAAATGTTCTAAGTTGATTTTCAAGCAATAAAAATGCAATTTTAAGATTGTTTTTACCAGCTTATATAAAGAATTTTGCATTCAGCTGCCTCACAAAAATGCAATTCCATTAGTCAAGTCAAATCACTTTTATTTATATAATACTTTATACAATGCAGCTTTATAGTGTTAAACAGGAAAATAGTGTAAATAATGCAAGAGGACAATAGTAAACAAAATTTATATTTTGAATAATTGACCCAAAACCATAAAGTGTTTTCCCTGCTCTCCCCTATTTTTATTCAATCTATTGCACATTCTTACCACTTGTTTTTATACACAGGAAAATGCAGGGTTTTGAAATGACTGTTTTATAGAACAATACTGTATGATGCTCTTGAAATAAAACTCAGAAAGGTGTTATTGTTTTTGTAAATATGCCTCATCTTATATATCATGTACAGTCTGTGTGATTAAACGCTCCCCCTTGGTCTAGTGAAAAAAAAATCAAACAAATAAAACAAAACCCCTTTAAATATACAAACTAAAACCTACCCTTTTAAAAAAAAAATCTTAAAAAAACAAACAAAAAAAAAAAAAAAATACCAATACATATCAATATGTCACCCAAGTATAGGTATCATTTTATTAGCTCTTTGTCATGATTAGTATTGATTTTGGTTTTGTTTCATTGGCTACTGTTGGATACGGATTCAGTTAATGATTTCAGCCCTCCAAAATCAATTTGCAATTTCGGTTGCCAATATATTGGTGTATCATTTTTTTCCCTAGTGTTATATTATAATGCAGAGATATTTAAAACTCTTTCCACACAAATAGGGTCTCACCATACCCATCAAAACTTCCTGGGACTCTTCGATATTTCACACCCGTCTTCCACATTTTTTACATCCAGACACTATAGCAACAAAGCACAATTTAACTTAAAAAGAATAAGTTAATAAAATAATATTTTTGGCCATCAGACCCCCTTCTTGAATCAGGCATGTATTATTTACTGTACAATTAAAAGCAGCCTTGCAGAGAAGAGACTTCTTTTAAAACATTAGAAAATATTTCAGATCCCAATTTGAAAACTGTGTGTTATAATGTATTAACAGAGCTGTTGTAATGATGATTATTATCATTATTACTGTCTTTTTATTTTATTTTACAGAACAACAGTGAAATTACAATACCTAATACATGAACTTTTTGAAGCACTGTTTAAATGTGATTGCTACAGAGTGAGTTTTTTTTATGTATTATACTGCCTTTTTGATTTATTGTGTGATGAGACTTGAAAATATTTGTTTTGAGATAATCTTTCTACAGGATGTTTCTAATAATGAAAACGTTAATAAAATGTATGTGTGCAAGTATTGATAGTGTGCAGGACTGTTGAGTTTTTTGTATTTGGCCTTGGTTTGTTTTCCTATGCACCTATGTATTACCTGCAGGTGTGCATGGATAATTGTTAATTGACATGTTACCACAGACCAGTGATCTCCAACCCTGCTCCTGGAGAGCTACCATCCTGCAGACTTCAGTTCCAACCCTGCTCCAACACACCTGTCTGTAATTATCAAGTAGCCCTGAACACCTTGATTAGTTGGTTCAGGTGTGTTGTGTTGGGGTTGGGTGGAGCTGAAATCTGCACGACAGTAGCTCTCCAGGAGCAGGGTTGGAGACCACTGCCATAGACATACCCCACTTGTATGGTATTCGTTTTATTTGTGCAGGTCTTAAAAATAACTTTAAAAATTCTCAAAACAATTAAAAACAACTCTCATGTTTGTTTCAATTAAAATTAACTCTGGTGCGATTGCTCTGTTAGTGTGGTTCATTTGAGTATGTGTGAACACTGCCATCCGAACCCTGGTGCGCACCAATCAAGCTGTCCGAGACCGCCAAAAAGATGGGTCTCGGTCCGCTTCCAAACAAACTCTGGTGCAGTTTGAATGAAATATGAATGCAACACAGACCAAAAACTTCTAAACGAACCAAAAACAGAAAAAAAAATGGCAAGTTGCTAAGCTGTGCGACATTATTTGATGACGCGGAACAAGCAGTGTATCCATAACAAAAGAAGCAAAGGGTAAATGTGGAGCAACGAGGATCTAAAAAGCCTTTAATGAGCTCTTTGTGAGTTCACAGGTGGTGAAAATAAAATCATAAGTACACGCAGCAATGAGTGCGCCTATTCCAGCAGACGTCATTAGGTGTGTTTGACAAAGCGGCGCTGAGCAGACCGATCAGAATGGGTACTTTTGATGTTATACAACGGTCCTGCATATTAAGTCAAACACAGCTTTTGTTTGATGAAGTGTTTCCATGAGTTCATCAAATAACATCATCAACTCAACCAATCAGGTTGTGAAAGTATCACTATGCCTCAGTATCTTTAGGTTCACTGTCAAAAATGCCAGTGTGAACACTAAGCGGACCACGACCAAATGTATCATTTTCTTTTTTGGTCCGGACCAAACTAAGAAATCCAAACTACAAGTGTGAATCCTTAAATTTGATTTTAAAAATCCTGCAGATAACCTGAATACCCCCCCCCCCCCCCAACAACCACCCACACTGATAAAATGTAAATGGATTCTCACAAGTGTAACTGTTCATGTGATACCTTAGCCCAAAGTACAATTTGTTTTTGTACCCATGCACTAGCATTGTTATTGTTGTTCCGTCTCTTTAGTTTTGTTTTCTAATGCAAAAAACGATGGCCTGGGCCAGTGTTGCCACCTTGGAACAATTGATTAGTGCAAAAACCAAGTCAATGGCTCATGTGTGGACCTGCATGTACAAAGTACGCACAGTTACAAAAATCAGGTGGTGCGGCATACTATTTCTGTGTATTTTGCATCATGCAAACTGTACGCAAGACCCTCGTGTAGACATAAAAAACCATAGCATAACATTGACCTTGATGGTTTAATTTTGTTGTAAAGTTCTTTCACACAGTTTTTGGAGATTTTAATGCTCCTTTCTAATGTGAATTCTCATGTGCCTGTTAAAGCTTGATAGTTGAGTGAAACTGATTCCACACTGAGAGCATGTGTAAGGCTTCTCACCAGTGTGAACTCTCATGTGTCTTTTTAAGGCTTTCTTTTTTTTAATGAAACCATGTCCACACTGTTTGCAGATGTAATGCTTCTCTCCGGTGTGAACCCTCATTGTGGACTTTAAGGTTTCCTGTTGACTGAAATGTTTTCCACACTGTTGGCAGGTAAAAGGCTTCTCTCCAGTGTGGATTCCCATGTGGGCATTATAAATGCGTTTATGTGTAAAAGTCTTTCCACATTGAAGGCATGCATAAGGCTGCTCTCCAGTATGAATTCTCATGGCCTTTTAAGGTTTCCATTTCAGTGAAACTATTTCCACACTGTTGACAGGTGTAAGGCTTCTCTCCAGTGTGAACTCTCATGTGGGACATTAAGGATTCCTTGTTGATTGAAACTCTTTCCACACTGTTTGACAGGTGTAAGGCTTCTTCGTCTGTGTGAACTCTCATATGTTTTTTAAGGTTCCTTTTTCAGTGAAAGTATTTCCCACACTGTTTGCAGGTGTAAGTTTAAGGTTTCCTGTGAATTCTCATGTGAACTTTAAGGTTTCCTTGTTGATTGAAATTCTTTCCCGCACTGTTGGCAGGTGAAATGACTTCTAGTTCCAGTCTTCTGAGCTCTTTTTTGTGAGGAAGTCTTTTCAGTCTGTGAACAACGAAATGATTTTTCTCCAGTTATGAAATCATATTTGCTACACTGATCTTTATCTTGCATTTCATTCAGTACTTCACGCTCCTCTTTCGGGTCTAGGGTGAAAAGAGACATACAAATTAACACCCATTTACAAGCAGCAGTAGAACAGAAATAATGGACAAATCTTCCTTTTATGTCCAAAAAGAAGTGTCAAACTCAGCTCCTTGAGGGTCACAGTCCTGCATAGATTAGCTAAACTCCAGAGGGTTTTGGCCCTACCAAAACCGAATTTGACATCCCTGGTATAAAATATTAGAAAAATATTATCCTTACCCAACAAGCAAACTATCTGTTACTTATGTGAACTAACACCCAGGCAGATTCAGGCCTCTGGTTACTGTGGTATCAAAGACATGACACCTAGATAAGACTGGTTTACAACTCAAAGGAATGTAGAGTTTCACTCTATAAATACCTTGAAACAGACAATCATGTATCCAATTTCATTATGTAATATGTTGTTTTTGAATGTTTTTTGAATAATTGTTTTAACATTACTTAATATCACAGGTATACCATGTTTGGTTTCTATCTGCTTTTGTAATTCCTGGATTATGTTTTACACTGTATGGTGATATCTATGCAACATATTGGTTTTATAACCTCCAATCAAACTACATTATAAAAAAAAAAAAAAAAAGAAAAAACAACATGCTCGAAGACAAAGTTGTAAACTTTCCTCCAGGAAGTACACTTTCTCTTTGGCTCACTTGCCTCCTAAGGGGTATGACATCCTCACACTGTAAAAGATCAATGATCTCAAGATCAGGCCTGTGTTACCCAAAAGCATTATGGGCACAGGTTCCATTGAACTCTACTGTTAACGACAGAACTGGGAAATGCAACCCAGGGCAGTATGGGGTTCTAGGATTCAGGAATTCCAGGAGAAGATAATGAATTAAAGTCTTTGACACACCTTAAGCTTGTGCAAGGTTCTGGCCAAATCTTTCCATCCATCAAAAATCCAGTGAATCCTGTCAAAAATCCTCAAACTGGTTCTTTGACATCAACCAACTTCATCAGAGATCAACTGAAGCCTCAAACTGGATCAGGACTCTCTCCAAACAGGTGAGATGTCCAAGAATCAAACTTAGTTTTATAAGTTGATACATTAGGTATCCTTTTTCACAAAGGTGTGTTTGAAAAACTGATGTTTCCTTAAGGTTGTAGATCTGATGAACATTAAATTCTGACATAACCTACATAACTTAATCCTTTAACACACAACCACTAAAACTTTCCATTACAACAGTACTACATTGTGTATATAAAGGTAAAAATATTGATACAAAAAAGTAATAAACAGTTAAACATTATATTCTTTGATAAATCCTCCTTTAGCAGCTATAACAGCTTCACACACTCATGGCATCCAGAAAGTTAGTTTTTCCAAATATTCAGCTGAAATACTTTCACACGTCTCTTGCCAACTTGCCAAAGGTGTTCTTAGCTAGTTGCATATTTCTTTCTGATCTTGCGATCCAGTCAAACACAAACAAAATAAATAGGATTTAGGTTATGTGACTGGGCAGACTACTCCATGACTGACCACTCCAGACTAAAGCCAACTGCAAACTAGCATGTTCGTTCTACGCCTGCGTGTAAGGAATTAACTGTCTTTATCAACAGACAAAAAAAAAAAACATCACTTGCATTCAAAAGGAGAAACTGAAACAAGGATATATTATATATACGAAACATAAAAGCAGCACTTGTTTACCATATTGACAAAGATATTAATGTATTGGAATTCTCACATAAGATAATGTAACATTAGAACAGCCTTCTGCTCATGCCATCTTTTGCTTTAATTCTCATGCACAGACTCATTCACTTAACTGAATATCCAAGAGTTCTCACTCTTGCCGATGGCCCTGATGCAGATTCAACATGCTGAATTGGGCAAACTGCTGCCAGCATTAATTCTACTAGAGCCGATGTGTGGATCACACAGCAAAAACTAGCCCAACAGACGCTCAACAACAAGATGGACAGAGGCCAATGAGCAAATTTGGCCAGAATGGAGCTGCGTTGGAGTGTTTTGATCGTATTTTGGGTGCTGTCATATTGCTACACCATACAATAATTACAGTAATTTCAAAATCACACAAGGTCAGCAGTCAGCAGGACTAACTGAAAAAAAAAAAAAAAACTGAATGGAAACTGTTTCACATGCCTTTGTCACATCTCAGCTTGATTATGGAAACTCTCTTTTTTATGGCCTTTCAGATTATGGGCTAAAACATTCTCTTCTTTATGGCCTTTCAACTAAAAACATTAAACAATTTCAACTTGCATATTTGCTCTATAAAACCTTTATTACAAAAACTTAAAAACTCAAATTGGGGGGGTTGCTCTTGCATATGGGTTTTATAAATCCTTTATGACTGAAATTGAGAACCGCTGGGGTAGGTGTACATGTTAAATAAAGGAAAAAATCTGACAAGCTATACACAATTGTCAGAACACTGGCTCGATGAGATAAAAACTAATAAAACCCAATACAAACTAGGCATTTGTTATATCCAGTGGGGACATAATTACAGATTATAATGACTTATACTGTCTTTTTATGCATTGCATCGCGCCGCATAAACATAAAACCATGTCTGCATTTGTGATCGGAGAAATGGCAAACATGCACTACTCTCTAGGGTTCTTATCTATTCACGAACAGCTTGTAACACTCCAAAGAGAAAGGAAAACTTGAAATCGCATCATATGACACCTTTAACAAAGTAAATATTTATTGTAGAGCTTGGAGATTAATAAAGTTCAAATGAGTGAATTTAGCTTTGAGAATGAAAACCAACCTGTTTGTTCCTCAGTATCTTCTTGTTTGACTCTGTATGCTTCTTCATTCCTTGTGTCTTCACTCTCCTCTTTAATGAACACCATCTCTATTTGTTCATCATTATTTTCATGTTTGACTCTGATTGTTTCTTCATTCCTCATGTCTTCACTCTCCTCTTTAATAAACACCATCTCTGTTTGTGTCTCAGTATCTTCATGTTTGACTCTGAATGCTTCTTCCTTCTTCGTGTCTTCATACTCCTCTTTAATAAACACCATCTCTGTTTTGTGTCTCAGTATCTTCATGCTTCACTCCGAATAATTCTTCAATCTTCCATGTCTTCACTCTCCTCTTTAATGCATGCCATTTTTATAATAGTGCAGTCACATGGATCTCAGCAGCTTCACCAGGAGTTTTTCTGTGTTTGGACACTTTGTCCTGTTTAAGATGAGAATTATTAACAAAAAAGAAAAATAAATCCAAACTAAATCTCTGGGTGTGTCTCAATCAGCTCCCTAGGTTCAGTAAGGGAGTCAGTCCTTGTATATTGGTTGCAATTAGGGGTAAATGTAAAAATGTAATGTAATCTGCATATTATTGCGTAATACTACCTAGTTTAGGTAGTAAATGATGTGAGATTAAATGCAGATAAAGGTAATGCAACATTTTTAATACTCTTTGATCTAAGTGCAGCATTTGACATGATTGATCATTGTATTCTGCTAAACAGACTGGAAAAGCTTGTAGGTCTATCTAGTAATGTTTTTTTTAAAAATGAATTTTTTAGTTAATAGCCTATAGGTGATTGTATCTCAAAGCCATATGAAATATTACATGGTGTTCCACAAGGATCAGTTTTTGGGCCAGTTTTATTTTTATTATACATGCTCCTTTTGGGCAGCATAATTCAGATATATGACATGAATGATCATTTTTATGCTGATGATATACAATTATTTTTCCAGCATTGTTAAGTGGATGAACACAATTTTTTTGAAATTGAACAAAGATAAAACTGAAATTCTTATGGTCCCAAAACATGATTGGGAGAGGATAGAACTGGGTTGGGTTCCTTTATTGTGGGCCTGACCGGGAGAGGATAGAAGCTGGGTAGGGTAACCTGGGCGTCATTCTGGACTGTGACCTTAGTTTTAAGTCTCATTAATCAAGTGAAAAAAAACATAATTTGATAAATATTGCCAAGATTTGTCCTTTTTTATCTTTGGATGATGCTAAGAAACTCATTCATGCTTTTATCTTCTCTCATCTTGATTATTGTAATTCTATGTATACTGGCTTGCCCAAGGGTTCTATTATGAATAAAAAAATAAAACAAAATACACCAACCATAATACAAATGAAATTTTTTTTATTGGTTTATAAAACACTGCACAATCTGGCACCTCTATACATTTCAAACTGTCGAGATATGTCCTGAATCCTAGTTTAAGATCCTCTAGTGCTAGTCTTCTAGTAAATTGTACGGTAAATCATAAACCATCTGGTGGTACTTCTTTTAGCTATTATGCTCCAAAAATGTAGAATTGTCTACCAACTGAAGTAAAAGAGCATTCATATTTTTAAAAAGTGGGTCAAGACATATCTTTTTAAAGTTGCTTATCAGTATAACAATATGGTGTTAAGTTTTGTAAGTTTTTAAGTGTGTAAGTCCTTTTTTATGTTTTATTTAAACTTCTAAATATTTTATTGTTGTTTTATTTTATATTGATATTGAGGTCAAACAATATGCTTTATTTTACATTTTGAACTTTTTAGAGTTATTTGATTTTGCTTTATTTGATTTTATGCTTGAAGCACTTTGAGTAGCATTTTATGTTTGAAAAGTGCTATATAAATGTTTATCATTATTATTAAAATACTTTATGACAGTATCAAAATACAACCATGCCAAGTCTTCTATCTTATGTTCTGTTTGTAAAAAAATATCAGTAAAATAACTAACATTTTAACATTAAAGTGATTCAGTTACACAAGGTGATATGCGAATGCTTATTTTCTGTCTCTGCTCATTTAACTGATATATTCAAATCTACTAATCCACTTATCGATTATTGTTGTTTTCTAGCTAATTGTCATCATGAGCTAACCTAGCCGTGGGGATCAAATGGCTCCATTATAGATCAGTGTTGTAAACAAATGAATGGGAGGGGTGTCGATACATGGACAGAAATTATTGGTTTGAATGTTTATAAAATAGTTACAATTATTCACATGTTACACTGCATATTTTTTCATCTCATCTTCAGGTCATCTTGAGGATTAATTAAAAAATTTAGTTTTAACAGTTCTACGCTGTCTCATACAGAAATGTAATATATTCACATATATGTGAAACACAAAGAGCAGGTCAGATGGGTTTTTGAAAAATCTCTCTTTTGCAGTTTATAACCTAGCTATCCTTAAATGAAAACAATCTGCAAAGTTGTTAATCAAAAAACTGCATGATAAATAAAGATATTGTCTCTCTAAAGAGAGAGTCGGTTCTGAATTGCCGTAAACGAGTCGTTATATTTTCGACTCTTTTGTCTGTTACGCGGGTACGTCACTGGGTACACATTTGCATAATCCCCGCCTGCCCGCGAAATACGAACAGAGTCTGATCTGCCCACAAACACTTTTGCTATTAGTGCATTTACATCATGTTGAGAAGTGTTCAAGGATACCACAGAAATACAATTCGAGCCTTTTGTTGTGTGCATGTCATTTTATCAAGAACTGCTTCTCTAATCTGGGCTTTTATCTTCGTTGGCTTCGGTTCTAATCTTCTTAATTTGGACTAACAAGCTCTCTGAACCACGACCTGTAGTAGTACGATTGATACACGTTAGGTGTACATTTTCAATGAGTGCTCAAATATATCATTTTTTTGTGCCAATATGGGATGTATACCTAGTGCAGCTTTAGGTTTCCAAGTAAAGCACGATATTACTGTCTTACTGAAGTAGTTCTAAAAATTCGCAGTGAACCTAAGAATATGTCGATTATTGTAACTGACGTTTGTGCTAATTACTTTGTTTAATAATAAAGAATGTAGTGTAGCACACAGACTTTATAATAATTTGTGAAACTGCTGTTTATTGTGCTGCACTGGCACGTTACAGGGTTCGCAGCGTAGGCGGGAGCGAGGATGAGTGATGTTCGGCTGGTGCCAGGATGGGGAGCCGGGCGCGTGCCTATAGGCGAACTAGGCATCCGCCAAGTAGGGCGGGACCTCAGCTCAGAACGCCAGGGCGGCAAGAGAGAGAGAAGGACTTAGAGAGAGAAGGCGAGTAGAGCGAAATTGGAGAGAGAGAGAGAATTTTTTTTTTATTATTCTTTGTTTGTTTTACATTAGGTTACAATTATCGCACTTATATCAAAGCACGTTTTCCACTCCATTAGTACTTAATTTTTAAATTAACTTTAAATTTAGAATAGAAAATTCCCGCCCGGCTGCGCCCTGCCCCCACCCCACTTAGAGCGGCTTCGATATGCGTGCAAAATACGTTAATGTATATTCAAATATGTCAAAACGAATAAAATTATCTGGTCCGATGATTACAAAAGACGACGGCTTTTAAAAGAGCAAGCACTGGAGAACAAACAAAGAGCTCCTTTTTGAAATTCATCGCCTCTGGAAAGTCAAGAGGACAGCATAGTAAAAAAATCAGCAGCGACCATGCTAATGACAGCGAAGGTTGTGGAACGTTGGTAGTAATGTCCTGGAGGAGGCAGACTAGAGCTGAAGATCTGTGCCCGAACCGATGGGACCCGGGACGGGTTCGGTCGGATTCGGGCTTAATTTATAAAAATCATCTTATGCGGGACTCGGGCCGGGTCGGGTTTTCCTGCAAGGTAAACGAGGGGGGGCATGTGATGCGTTTCGATTAGCGCAAAAAAGATGCGAAAATTGGATGCTGAGTAGGTGTACGAGGTCTTGCCTCTGGCGATTAGGTTTTGGTTGCACCAGCAACTAAAGCAAAGTCTGAGGTGTGGAAAAGTTTTGACCATGTTTATAATGAAATAATGAGTGAATAATGACGCACCATCATGAGCGCAGGAACGCGCTAAAGACCACTCTACAGTGGATTCAATAATTTTCCTCCACAAAAACATGTAGGCTTAGCCTAATCTTTGTGAGTAAAGGTTTTTCAAAATGATAACTAATTATTCATTGAGTCTTAAATGCATCAATGTGGACAGAGTATTTACTCTAATATTGGCATTATTCTTTTATTAAATGTCAGCTGCTGGCGAAGCAAATCTGTCGGATCTTTTATCTTAACTTCGTTATTGCCAAATACCCATCTTAATTTAAAATTTATCTTAACTTATTTTGTTAAAAAAGACTCGTTTTTATTGGTGCGTTGGTCTATTTATAGGCTAAATGAGCCTATGCCTATATTTAGAGTGCTGAGATGTTACGATGTTACAGAGGACTTATTTTTATTTTCTTTATTCCCAACTTCCACAGTGGTCTAGTCTTTACGTTAGTTATGAATAAATTATGTTAAAACATGTATAAATGATTCATTGTTGACACAAGGCAAAAAGAGCTTGTGTGTGTGTGTGCGCACATTTGAATAATGTCGGGCTGTAACGGGGTTCGGGCTTTTAAAAAGCTGTCAAAATCAAAATGTACTTGTCGGGCTCGGGTCCTGTCGGGCTTAACTTTTATGGCCCGATTACAGCTCTAAGGCAGACAGCTTAGCCATAACTAGCTCGTCTGATGAGGGACAGACGGAACAGCAGGGAGAAATATTACCCTCAGGAAGGTGAGGAAATATGTCACGATCTCCGGCAAATGGCCAGCAGTAATAAATCCTCCGGACTTAAAGACACTTTGGTACAGGGAGGGCCACATCAAACCAAAGGAATTATTTTCCCAAAAGACAGTTGGAACAGGAGATTTTCAGAGGCTTACAGTCGCACATAGCTAACGGGGAGAAACTTGACAGACCATGGCTGGTTTATTCGATTAGCAAGGACGCAACGTTTTGCTTTTGTTGTAAACTTTTTTGTGAAAGCGAGGGAGAAAGTCTGCTCTGGCTAAAGACGGTGTCTTAGTGTAATTTTATAGATAAAGAAAATATTAATTTGTTTTACATGCATCTTAAGGATACCTAATTGTGAGTGTGAGGTGGGGGCGGCACGATCGTGCTCTGCCTAGAGCGGCATTTGAGCTTGCGCCGGCCCTGGCTGGTGCTCCTGTGATACAACTGTTCTGCGTTCTGATTAAAAGTTAAGACCAAGCGTCTTTTGTCTGTCGTTCTTCAAACATTACAGTAGACATATTTTTTTTTGCAAACTGTATTGTTTAATCAGTTAGTCACGTTAGCACTCGGCTAACGTATATCCCACTAGTGTTCACAGTTTTAGCAGGCTAAACTTTAGCTGTGGGCACGATTCGCTTGCATGGGAGTGTTTTTGTATTTTATGTCATTATAAGAACGGATTGATTATAATATTGTTTTATGTAAAGGTGCTTTGTCAATGGTAGCGCTGGCTAACATGGCCTCAAGGACTCATCTCTGTGCAATCACAACAGGTTTGGCCAGCTGACCAATCAGAGCAGAGTAGGCTTGAGGAAAGGAGGGGCTTGCTCCGAACTTGCATGAAACGAATCATTTCCTAATCATTGGCAAATGACTCTAACATTAAATGTATATTCTGAGAAAAATTACAATGTTTTCTGATCTTAGATGCATTTAAACCTGATTGTAGGGGACTCCAATACAATTATTGCTCTTTAAATATTTAAATATACTTTGAAAAAATATTTTACAAAACAAAAAAACAAAACATAAACCTCACGTTACATCTAAATTAAATTACATTAAATTTAAAAGAAAATATATTCATGCCTCATCAGTTTTTATCAAAGTGTTTTTGCAATATATAGCCTACTTTTATTTCTACACCACATTTACATTTCTAAAGCTGTTATATTATATATGTTATATAATATATGTTATATATTATATTTTACTGTTTTACAGCCTATTATAGAAACTGACTTCAAACATTGTTTTACATTCTCAATACTGCTTTCATATTCTCATTCCATTTACAGCTTGATGTAAGCCTACTATCCGCTTAAACAATTCTTTATCAAGTTTCAGGACATTTTATGTTTATGTACATAAACTTTACTGTTCTGGCTTTATGTATTATTTATGTAAACACTGCATAACTTTGACGTTGTTTATGGATTCAACGGTTCCTTCCTGACATTTTTCTTACATGTAATTGACGCTTCAGTTGAATATTTACTTCACAGAAATAGTTAAGTGTCCTCGAAAAACTCTAATAGCATCACAACCGTCAACTAACTATAGAGGTTAACTATAAAGGCCCTGATATACTCAAAACTAAGTTCTTTTTCGTTCTTCTTTTAGGGGTAAAACAAAGTTTGAAATGCGTAAAATACCATTATACAACAACCCAAAATCCAAAAACCACCAACAAAGATGAAAGCGATGTTTAAATTAATATGTTAATATGTGTTGTGCGCTTTCCTCTCAGTAACAAAATAAACACAACAAAAATTGAGAAAACAGCATGCATTTTTTTATGAAAAGCATCTGTTCATAGCAACATGGGTGTTTGCACGAGCTCTGCAAATTAGGACTCCCGTGAAGTCACATCACGTGTTTACATGGTATGTGTTAACATGGCACTGTGTATTCAATATACTACTTAGAAGCAAAGCAGCAGTATTAAACATGAAAAACCGTGTCAATGCCTCATTTCACAGGAAGCAGAAGTTAATTTGCTACTATAAAGCGTCTCTCCACTGCATTCATGTTTTTACCCGTGGACATCTCAACTCCAAGGATTCGACAGACAAAATGAACCATTGAAGAGTTCCACGAGAAAGAAGGCAGAGCCTCAGCACATATGTCCTATGACATAATTGTCACGGACTAATGTAGTATGAAGGTGTTTTGCAGCTGGAACTAACTTTTCCGGAAGTTTGCTTTGGCAAGCTGTTTTGAACTCCCAACAGGAACATTGTTTTGGCCAGATTTTGTTTAAAATTACATCACATCAGTTCGGTCTTCAATTTCACTTGAAGTATATCAGGCCTTAAGATGCAGGCTAACTATAGCAGGGCTCGCAAAATTGATAGCCCAATGTCCCGGGGCTATCGCGTTTTCCAGTCAGGCTACCAAAATGTGTTCACCACTCTGCCCAACGGGCGATCTCTCCCGCAGGGTCCTTAAAAACTCCTAAAGTGAATTGTATCAAACTTAAGTCCATAAAAAGTTTTAAATATGTTAAATGGTATTAGAAATGTCTTTAATTATAATTTCAAGAGGTCTTACAGTAGGGGACAGAGAGACAATTAGTTGCAATATGGCTGGATTAAACCTCAAAAGGCAATGATGTCATTGAATAAATATAAGCGCTGCATGTTTCAAATCAAAACACGGCATGGATGTCTTTATTTGAATGTATCTGAAGTGTCCTCAGAAACGTGTCGTTGGCATTTTAAATTAATTTTACCCATAATCCTGATAAAGCAGACAGCATTTATAAGCAACAGAGCTGCTTTGTGTACAACAGCCGTTACCGGGGGGAAACAATATTTCAGCGCTCCTAAAGCGCCACCCCTCTGGCAGAGAATGAATCTGCATTTCCAACAAGCCCTTCTTGCTGCTTATGGTCAGATCAATGCAAATATGAAATCATGTTTTTACGCAGCAAACACAGAGTTGTAAATGAGAAAGAAGTTAATGTGATTTCTAAAAATCTAAACAATTCAGACAGTAATATTTATACATTTTAAATTGACAATTTAGATGCTTGCTTTATCCCTTTTCATAAAAATGGTCTAAAGGCTGAAATGCTGTTGTATAAGATTTTTGTTTTTGTGAAAACCTATATCTGAACTGTAAATCATGTAGTTTAATGGCTCAGTACTGTTATCACAGACACTGTCCAACCCCACTCATATGGTGTTCATTTTACTTGTGCAGCTCTTAAAATAGGTCATAAATTGCCTTACATTTTTAAAAATTTTGCAGATACCCTGCAAAGAGTGAAATAAAATTCCTTCCTTCATATTTATTGATATTTGTGTATTGAAAATATTTTTGATTGACATTAAACTCCTATCTAATTTTCTATATTTATAAAAATAATTTTCAGATTTCAGCTCTTTTTTTTATGAAAGTTTGGGCTTTTAATCACATATTACGTGTAGAGTTTTTTTTTTGTCAATGGATGAATTTAAGTAAGCTAATTGAATTAAACAATGTATGCACTGTGTGGTTAAACAGTGAAGTCACTTACATGGATTAAAATGGGCTGAAACCATTTCAAAACTTCATGTTTTGATATTTCATTGTAAACAAACATTGATAAAAAAAAAACTGAACTGTGATTTCAGGAGCATCAGAAAACACCGTCTAAAACAGAGGGGAAGTCCAAGTAAATTTCTAATGGGAGCTGCTGACAGAGATAGGAAACACAGAAAGCTTATTACTTATAATTTTATATGCATTTTTCACAATATATTTCACCTATATCCCCGTATCTGTAAAACACAAAAACGTAAACTCTGGTATCTTAAAGTTTTTTTGTATGTTCTGTATATTATTCTTTTCTGTTTTCTACGTTTCACCTCTGTTCTAGTTTGTTTATTTCTAATAAACCTGACATGATATACTACATATTGTTAACTCTGTGACAAGTTGTTTGTGTTCCTATATCCTTCCGTGCTGATCAGTGTTGCCAACTTAGCGACTTTGTCGCTAGATTTAGCGACTTTTCAGACCCCCTTAGCGACTTTTTTCAAAAAACGCGACTAGCGACAAATCTAGCGACTTGCCTGGACAACCCTTATTTAGTCTCTGAGACTCTCTGGTACTGCCGCACGAGCGCGAGGTCTCTCTTTCCCAGCGCGCGCATCTCTCTCTCTGCATCTGCTCTGTTCAGCGAGCGCAGAGAGGAGCAGCACTTTCAGTTAAAAAAATATTATGTTACTTCTAACTCTATTTAACATGCGAGAATATACCAAAAAACACAACAAAAACCATCTTAATAATAATAATATTATATTACATCAGAAAACAACGTCAATAATATTATTTTTTGTGCAGATTAATATCTTTGAGAGCTGGTTATGTATTCTTAATGGACCGCGTTTCAGTCATTATAATATTCATTCTCGTTGTTTGTCAACAGAAACATTAAAATATAATAATAAAAACAGTTTTATTGCGAATTTGGCTGCATTAAAAATGCAGTATGTAAGCACAGGGATGCAAGAAAATACGACGCACTTACGTCATGAATATGCTAATTAACGTATGACGTCATCTAGCGACATTTAGCGACTTTTCAGGCGGGGTTTAGCTACTTTCCATTGAAAGAAGTTGACAACACTGGTGCTGATGGCCGTGCAGCAGAGTTGGAGCGAACCTCCTGACGAAGAACATTCCCAAGTTGCTATGAACCATCTAACTAGTAAGTAAAACCTTAAACATACACTACCATTCAAAAGTTTGTCAAATATTCAAAAAATATAGGCCTATCACATAAACAACATTTTTTTTTTTTTTGTCCTGTATGTCCTACAAGGCCATCTCATTTAACTCTGCATTATGAGGGCACTTGGTATACAGCAGCTTACAGAGGAATCCAACATAATTCGAAATGAGACACAGGTGATGATAAAAAGGTTCTTTGAAATTAAAATTAATAACGATAATACAAAACCAGAGTACTGTGAATGTGCCTCACTTCAAACTGTAACGGTCATCAGGCATGGATGGATATTGGGAATTATAAATATATATATTTTTTTATTCATCAATTTGCCAATCTAACATTCCCAATTTTATAATTTCCTGTTAGTTAATTATATTCATATGGTTTGCTGTTTACTAGCACATTGTGTGTTCTCTTCAGACTTAGGTGCATGCAGATATCACTCAAGGACATGAACACCTGAATATTGCAAGAATAGGTACCTTATTTAAGAAATTAATTTTAATTGCCTGAAACATTGTGTTTTTAATTTTAAAAAGCTGTAATCATTTAACACTTTTTACATTATTCCAAACTAGTATGACTTTGTTAGATGTTAACAGGCAATAATAAACAATGTTCCTTATTCACTATTCACTTTGAACTAAAGAAAGTCAATGGTGACTAAGGTTAACAATCTGTAAAACACTTCCCTTTGTGAGGAAATAAAGTTTGATCTTGGTAAAGTGATTGAATTATTTTTTTTTTATTTTATTGTTAAATACAGCTGCAGTTCGGTCTAGTTATGTTTTCGTAGTACACTACTTAAAACATACCAGGTTGGTATTTTCACATTCTGAACGTTTTATTTGGTTAACATTATTTTTTTATTTTAAAGAAACTACAATATCACCTAATTGCAACCAAAATGTTGTGTGTGTGTGTGTGTGTGTGTTTTGTGAATAAATACAATGAGTGACTAAATTTGTGTGTAGTATAAATTATTAGTCCTACATATGTTAATGTAAGCTTATAAAATGGTCAACAACCAGATGTCAGCCCTACAGGTAAGGTGAAATGTAAAAGAGCGCTGGTAATAAGCCGAATATTAAGATTTGCAGTAATAATTTAACCTGTGACAATCTACAACGAATTATAAAGAAAAGACACCACTTAATTAATCTATTACTTTTACTATACAGTTATAATATTGTTTTATATTAAAGGAAACATTTTGATGGCAGCATGTGAAATACCAGTTTGGATGTTGTAAGTATGTTGCATTATAAGTAACCGTAATAAAATAGACTGTTAAAAATCCTGTAATTTCTTTTTTACTTTGCAGCCTTCAAACGCGACATCTGTCTTATTAAACACGTCTGATAAAAACGTTTTTATAACATTTTCACAACTTGAAAACCCGTTTTTACAGCGCAGTTGTATTTGCTGTGTGTGTGGACGTGCTTTACTCATTTAACAGCGTTCAATAATGCTACTAGATAAAGCATTGCAGTGCTACATTCTCTAATAAATACCTAATTTCACAGTTCTCGATCAATTTTAACGCGTTGTGTCGATTCGCACACTTTAAATGTCTAGAAACAAACCTTCAGGAGAATCACAGACGCAGGAGCCCGGCGCAGCCTGAATGACGTCACGCCGTCCAGCCAAAATAAAAGTCCTGTCCAGGCGCCAAACAGATAGAAATTCACATACACAAATAAGAGTAATTTGAGATACACCTCAGAGTTCCAAAACTGTCAACACCACTGAGATTTTCAGCAAGTTCTTGATTGAGATCGTACTGTGTGGCGTTGCAGTCATCAAGACTGACTAAAGCAGTGAATCAATGTAGTTTACAGATTTCAGGAGGCCGTCCTTACAGCTGAAGACAAAGCACTCAGATCACCAGCTTAATGCAATTCATTATCAGAGAGATTCAGGAAAGACCAATTCACACTCAACTCAGGTGTTGATTAGGATGAACAATGACGGCAATTAAAGAAATTAGGCAGATTCATCAAGAGCATCAAATGCAAAAGATCTATATTAACAAAAATAATAATATACAGTTATAATAACATCCCAACAAACAAAAAAGAGATTCCCTTACATAAAGTTTAATATGTACATACAGTACCAGTCAAAAGTTTGGACACATTATTTTTATGTTTTTTTCAAATGGTCTCTTATGCTCATCAAGCCTGCATTTATTTGATCACAAATACAGAAAAAAAACATTATTAAAATATAAAAGTTAAAAATAACAACAGCGTTTATTTAAAATAGAAATCTTAAGTAACAATATTGTTCAAAGGTTTGTAATTCAAAGGGTCACTAATTTTTTTTTCTTTTATTTATTTATTTAAGAAATTAATACTTTTATTCAAAAGGATGTGTTAATTTTGCCTAAGGCCTCCAAATGTCTAGAACTGGCCCTGATCAGCTAAAGACCAGAATCGAGTATGTCAATAGAGGTATTATAATGTCCTGTCTGAATGCTCCCGGACAGTGATGATGACAAGCCATCTGTTGTCAAATGTGCTAAAATTGATAGTTATGGATGTATAAGTTGGCAACCACAGGAGTACCCAGGGGGGGAATCATCTTTATCACTTGAAGAAAAGAGAAAAAAGGTGGTGGATCTATTCACTCAAGAGGGACTAAGGGCAACTGAGAGAGGGATGGTGAAGGAGCTAATGACAATCACATATGCAAAACAGCAAGAGTACATCAATTCAGATCCACCCCCAGCATTATTAACACAAGTTAAGAAGTGCCAGGAGAAGGCTTGTGGAGTTCTTCCGTGTTTAGATTATGAAGTGGAGTAAAGAAGTTAAAACTGTTTTGAAAGAAGCCTTGAAGGATTACTGAGAGGTTACCTATGGTCTTGCGGCAATGCTGGTCATGATAACATATTTCAAAGAGGCGTTTGCACTCTACTGAAACTGCTCTTCTTAAAGAGTTTTTAATGATTTGTTTATGCAAGGTGATGCAGGGGAATGCTCTGTTCTGGTTCTATTAGATCTTACTGCTGCTTTTGATACTGTTAATCACTGTATATAAGTTGAGAGGCTCAGGCAGTATGTTGGTATCTCTGGAACAACCTTGAAATGGTTCTCCTCTTAATTGTCAGATAGATCTTTTTCAGTTAAGAGTTCAAAATTATGCCTCATCAACAGCATATCTCTCCTGTGGGATTCCCCAGGGTTCCGTTGTGGCCCCATTACTTTTTGCTTTGTATTTGTTGCCTCTGGGGCAATTGATAAGATCTTTCCAAAGTATATGCTATCATTGCTATGCAGATGATATTCAACTTTATATTTATTTTAAGCCCCATGAAATTATGAAATTCTCTTCTTTTAAATTGTGTAAACTATATTAAAGTCTGGATGGCAAACAATTACCTGCAGTTGAATTACTTATCTCGGCTCCTGCTGGTGTTCTTTCCAAGTGATGGAAAGTCTTGGCCCCTTATCACATTCTGTTAAACCTTCCCTTTGTAATTTAGGTGTTCATATGTGACAAGAGTCTTGATAAACGCATTAAATATCTGGTTGAAATTAATTTTTTATCAGTTGAGAAACATTGCAAAATTGAGGCCATTTGTGTCAGTAGTGGAGATGGAAATGCTTAAGTTTTTTTGTCACTATTTGTCTCTTAGAAGTACTGTTGTAAATGTTTTTTTTAGAAAACGTGTGCATTATTTCAACATTTAAAGTCCCCTTTTTAAATCTTGAAAAGTAGTCTTGAATTGTTTGTTGGCTTGCACATTACTGATACATGATCATATTGAGATTGTTATGTTCCAGTAGGTATTGTTTTTCTCTAGTGCATTATGTTTGGTGATGTGGTGTTTACGGTCATTGCTGTGTATAGCCCGATTCGGACGGTAACTATTTCTCATGTGGACGTCTGTGAAAATAAATTTACATATAACCTCAGTGATAAACTTCATGGATTCGGATGGCGATCTATTCACAGAGGAGGAGTGAGTTCTGTGATCCTACGAACGAGCTGCTTACGTGACCAGTCACATAATTGTCTGCTGTAAATAAAATTCATTTTATTTACAAATGTATTCTTATTATTGTGTAAAATGTATTTTAAAATACGTATTATGTAAAATGTATTCTTATTATGCCAAGCCTATTTTATAATATATAATCCTATGTATTATTTGATTATTTAAATGTACTGTTTAAAAAGACACGCTAATCGTATGTAATTATAAGCGATATAGTCATGTAGCCTATATATCAGTTTATACCTGCTGCTGCTGTAATGAAGACCCTTTTTGAATCTTTGTGTTCTTTTCTTCTCCTTCTGCTCCCAGTCGCTGTGAGCAGTTATTAAGTATTATTCTTTTAAATACTTTCCAGCATTTCAGAAATAAATATGTATGCAAATTACACCAAAGTACTACAGTTAAAGAGTTTAAGCACTGAATTTTGAAGCGATTTCTTCTTGTAAACTCAGAGATGTGGATTCGGACGGCAATCAAATTATCACACGACCTCTGTGTTTGTCAAAAACAGTAGGTAATTCGGCCAGGGATTTTTATGGGGGTGGTGAGAGAAAAACACAGACATCCTGGATTCGGAATTAAATCAACGACTACCCCCTGTAAATGGTAAAAAATCACTTGCGTCCCCCTAAGAACCATCCGAATAGGGCATATTTCTGTGTTTTGCTGCTTTTGGTATTTCCCTCTGTTTTCTTTTTATGCTGATGCTTTTCAGGTGCTGATTGGAAACACTTGTACCCCTTCTGCTGATTGTCATCTGGCATTTCACTCATTGGCTCCTGCAAGAAGAGGGCCAGTAATAAAGGCAGCCTAAAGACACACAGCAAGAAAAGAGATTTGGAGGTTTTTCCCTCCCCATGTGGACAGTCTCTTTTCTGCTTCAGACATGTTGCCAATGGCTGTTTTTCTTTAGTTTTCCTTTTGTGTTAAATGAGTAGTCTTAAGGTGCTTTCACATCTCTAGTTCGGTTCATTTGGTCCGAACCAGGGGCAAACAATTATACATTGTAGCATTTTTCAGCTTTTTTGGTTCCTTTTCACACCACACTGATTGCTTTGGTCCGAACCAGTTGAAACGAACCAAAATGCAGTCACATGACAACATCCACATCACTCATTGGCCATGGCGTATTTCCTAAACTGCTTTTCGATTGGTCAGAACTTACGTGCCAGAAAATTCCAACATAAGAGGAAAAGCCAGCAAACAACACGGAGACAACACAACTACGGAGAGACGACTGCGCGGGCTGGTTTTGTCCCTGGCCATAATCTATTACATTGTTTGTATACAACACAATATGCAAACAATACATTTCTATAATGAAGCGCGGATGCGGCTTGAAAACAACGTTCTAATGCACTGCAAACGGCGAGCGGGCATCGCTCGTAACGTCAAGCGGAGGCGTGCATTAATCCATGAGCTGCCATGCTAAAGCGCAAACTGTCAACAAACACAAAAAAACAAAAAAAAAAAAACTGTCAACAAACACTTCCTCATCCCATAATGCGCAGCTGACTACGGCAGCTGGTTTAGTCCAAAAATGATCAGTACTTTTTGCAGTTGGGTCTGTTCGAGGTCGGATCACGTTCTCACCACAAACTAACCGCTCCAGAGTTCGTTTTGAAAGCGTACCGAGACCACCTCTTCAAGCAGGTCTCGGTACGCTTGTTTGGTCCGCCTTTGGTGCGCACCCGAGTGCGATTGCTGCTTTCACACCTGCCCAAACGAACCGCACCAAAGGGGGAAACGAACTCTGGTACGATTCAACCGAACTAAATGAGGCAGGTGTGAAAGCACCCTTAAGTGTTAATGGAAGTGAAAATGTTGGCTTGTTTTTGCCAATTAGGCACTTTGGTGTAACTCTTTGCTTACAGTTCAGTTTGTTAATTCTTTTCCATTTATTTGGAAATCTGTAGGGAGGTGGGTGCCATTTTCTTTGTAATTTTATTGAGGGGGGGGGGGGGGGGGGGGGGGGGGGGTTTCTGAGTGAGACAGGGAAGTATTGCTGTTTTTATTTTTGTTGTCGTTTTGTTATAGGTAATGTAGATTAACATTTTATTTAGATTTTTTTTTTTTTTAAATGTTAAAGGACTTATGCTTCTTGTGTCTGAACAATTACAGATATATCTGAAATAACTTCACACGTTTGTGCTTTAGGGTGTTTTAATATAAGGCCTATACTGTTAGCAAAATTGGTCATTAATAAAACAAAATTGGCCATTGAAGATTTTATGAAATTGTACTTTTCTGCAACATTTATAATTAGGATGTTAAGTATTAGCCCAGTTCTGTAAGTTTAGTTACAGTCCTTTTTTTTTAATTCTTAGTTTGAAAGTTTTGAAATGTTTAAATAATTTGAAAAAATGCCTTAACAACTTTGGAGAAGTCATCCATCCATTTTTTTTATGCTAGTTTATTTAAATCTGTCACAGTGTATGTTCTAGTTTCCCTGGGTAAAGAGGAACTGCCATTGTTCACCCCCTTCAGAACTACATTTCCCACTAGCCTTATCTGCTCATCACTGGTCATTGTATTCAGCTGTCACCATTACATTGTTTGCTTTTGTTTAAATAACCCTGGATGAGTTTTTTTTTTTGTTTTGTCACCTTTAATTCGTGTTTCCTGGCCTGAGTTTATTTCAACATACTGATGGCCTGGTTTGACCTTTGCCATGTTGCTGATTTTGGACCCCTAACTACTGGCACTTGGATCCACTTTTTTGTGGGGGTGGGGTTTCTTTATGCTAGTTTTAAATGAATTGCCAGTAACAATGCTCACACATGGGTTTTAAAAATTTTTGTTGAATTTGTCCTTTTTTAAACAGCACAAGAAAGCCTTCAGTTTTATTTCAACATAATCCGCTTTCCCCAGTCCACTTTTTTTTGGGGGGGGGGGATCACTAGGGGCAAGTTGAGCCACTAAAAATTTAGCACCCATAGATTAATTGGCCAGAGTGTTGTTCTGTTTAGTATCTTCTGGATGGTGGGGTAAACGTTTAAAAATTTAGCACCCATATAAATGTAGGCTGTTGGGTCCTGTAAAAAGGCTAAAAGGGTCTCTAAGACAAACAGCCCAAACAATCATCATCAGTGATCCTATGCAGTCACTACATCTTACAGCTTCTTTCACTGCTTGAAATAAACCCCATAATAATTGAATACAGCTTTTCTGTAGTTACAGTATATTTTATGAAAGGCTATGATTAATGTCATATTTTATAATGCCCAGAAACTCTCATGAAGCTCACTTCAGTCTTGTGAGGAATCGATTAAATTCATAATACAACATCAATTCAGATCTGATTTGTCATTGTTTTATTTCTGTAAAAACTTTTCATTTGAAAGGTAATTTTGAAAGTAATAAAACATAATTGAAGTGACAATACAATAAATACACAAGTGTAGGTTGAGAAAATCACAGATACACATCATCACTCAGCATGTCATACACACACACACACACTGATCTTACTGTCTATATGAGGATTTGTGACACATTTATTCTGACTGTTATTTCAGTGACAGAAGTTCAGCTGCAGTATTCATGTCATGAAGAGACTCTATAACATCTCACTGTCACTGATTTATCATGCAGCTCAAAGCATTATGGGTAGAATCTCTTGCCAATCTATTCTGATTTATCAACACAGTTTCACTGAAGATAGAAAATTAACATTAAACCCAGGATAGAGCGGCTGACTGAATGTGGTCTGGACTGTGTGGATGAGGCTCATTGTGTTTCTGGAGACGCTGTAGAAGGACAGAGTTCCTGCACTGTGATCCACAAACACTCCTATTCTACTGCTGATGGGCTTCACAGGGAGAACAGTCTCTATGTTATTGTGTATGAATGAGTAACTGGAGGGAAAGCAGATCAAACTCCAGGACTGATCATTACGTCCAAACACAGACTCATTACTCGATCCCTTCCGGCTGATGCTCTTATATGACACTGATATAAACACACCTCCACTCCACTCAATCTCCCAGTAACAGCTTCCACACACACTCTCTCTACACAACACCTGAGAACACACATCAAATCTGTCTGGATGATCAGGATACGGCTGAGACTTTCCTCCACCTGTCACCTCTCTGTTCTCCTCAGACACAATGAGTTTAGTGTGTGCTGTGTTTGGATCCAGTGTGAGAAAACAGGCATCTGAACACAAGAACAGAGACATTTATAGCAACAAAAATCAATGCAGCTCTGTGTGTGTGTATTTAGACATACATTTCTTTGGTCCTGCTGTAATCCTGGATTCTCCTCCATGATCCACACTAGAAAAGTCACATTCAGTCAGTAAACAAAAGACTGTTTGCTATAAAGTTGCCATGGTACTCAGGGTGGTTGCTAGGCTGTTACTATGTGGTGGCTACGGTATTCTGGGTGGTCTCTAGGGTGTTGCTATGCAGTTGCCAAGGTACTCAGGGTAGTTGCTAGGGAGGTACCTGAGGTGGCTGCTACGCCGTCTTCTGTGCTGCTGAGTGGTTTATGACTGTAGCTCCATGTAGCTTTGTTTTTCTGTTGAAATCTTACTTACTATCATTCTCTGTTGTTTAAAGTTTTTTGGGTGTTACTATCAATATGTTAGCCTTAAGGTTATCTATAAGGCACTGTGCTCCAAAACAGTGACAAAATTTGCATTTAGAAGATATAAGCATTCAAAGCTTGCAGTTCTACACTTGCGCCAAAAACGGCTCAACAATTTTTTTGTGATGTCATATCGTACTTCATCTTTTCATCAAAATTTCTGACCAATCAAATGCTCTCTAGAATCCAAAGCGCCCACCCTCTGCACTATAAATAGACACTGAAGCACGGTCACTTGTTCACAGTGTAGTATTTCCTGTACAGTAAATGGCTTGTAGTGCACACTGTAGGTGATAGGGAACGATTCAGAGAGTGTAAATTAGCTTTAGATCAGTGCAAATAAGGTCGGGTTTCACGCGAACCGCAGCAGTGCACACAGTCTGAAGATGACCAGTAGAGTGACGCATTTGATAGCAGGTTTTTATCTCATATAGAAAAGCTTTGTTATTTATACAACATAACATAAACATTATGACTTATAAGCTATCTGCACATAAACGTGTCTGTGTGGCTCTGAATGAACTCCTTTTGTGAACGCGTTCTTCATGCAACAACATGCAGAGAAACAGCTCTTTTCTTTTTTTCAGTTGTTTCACAGAGACTAGACTGGTCTAAAATACAGATTCTGCAGCAGTAAAATTTCTTCTGCACTTCACAAAAGCTTAAATAAATGACAGAGGAGACAAATGTTTGAGTCTCAAACCAGACCTCAAAATCTTCAGATGACACTGCTCAATCTCCCTATCCAACACCAATATGCAGCGTCCACCGTGATAATGTGAACGCTGCTATAATGCATCAGAATGCCCAACATACACCAGCTTATTTGTGGAAAGGAGAGTAATGGAGCCAATCAGTAGATACAGCGATCGTTAATAGGCTATGATGATGGTCAGAGGCCAGTGAGATTGTCTATGTCTGTGTCTCTCTCTACAAACAATGCAGCTGAGTTTAGTTGCTTAAAAAAACAGCGATTTTACCCCCCTCGTTGCTGAGAAATATAATGTAGCGAGTGTTTGGCAAAGTAGTTAACCAGAAAAATAAAAAATGGCACGTCATGCCGAAAAGGTTGCCGACCCCTGGAATAGAGTGTGTAATGGCAATTATATCCACTGGGTGGCACTGCAGCAAAAATATATTGTTGCTGAAAAGCCGCGTCAAAATCAGGAATGTATTGACGTGACGCCGCTCTTCAAACACTAGCTGCAAGTAACGTCAAACATTGAGATTAAAACAATTTAATCTGATTTCATGTTCTAGACCTCCTAACAATAAATTTAGTTAAATGGCAGAAACATGGTGATAAAATGTATATCTGTTTTTACCTTAGAAAATGTGCATTGCCCAGTTAGGGTAAAATGAAAAGAAGTTGTTCTTTTGTCTGAACAAAAACCAGTGCTTTTGTAACCCCTCTCTCCCGGGTCCTCACTGCCACACCTCGTCCTCGCTCTGCGTGGGCCTCAAAACCGGGTCTCCGGCATGGGAGGCGGACGCACTAACAAAGAGGCTAAATGACTGCAGCCACTAACGTCTGTCACTAGTGCGTCTCTTGAGATCAGGGGAGTGAGGTTTACCTGCACAGCACCTACTCGCTGGCCTCCGTTACACTCACTCCCCTAAACCTCACTCCCATCCGGGTCAAGGCACCAATGTAACCCCTCTCTCCCGGGTCCTCACCGCTACACCTCGTACTTGCTCCAAGTGGGCCTCGAACCCGGGTCTCCGGCATGGGAGGCGGACGCACTAACAAGGAGGCTAAATGACTGTGCAGGTAAACCTGATGTGTTTGTGAAGACGTTCTGCATGTAAATAAATGCAATTCTTGTCAAGAAAAAAAAGAGAAACTGAAGCAGCAGTTGTTACGGTTCTGGATGGATCACCTGTGACAGACTGTATTCATTGTCTGACTGCATGAAGTGAACCATGATGGTTCGAGACAAATACATACCGTTGCACTCCTAATTTTGTATCATATCTCTTTCTGAAATGTAGTGAACAGCAGACATGACGGCACCAGAAGTGTGTGATAGGACTCTTAAAAACGACTAAAGGACCATTGTAATCAGGATTGCCAGAGGTGGAGGGCAGGACAGACTACATCAAAAGCCCATTAACTCTTCCCCGCCAAACACAAAAATTTCAGGGTATCCGTGTTTTCACAGTTATACGCCTTGGGGCGTTATTACGCATCTCCTGAATGAGTCCACAATCTCCCGATCAAAAACACAGGCTAGGAAGACGCAGAAATGAGCAATCTCATATGTAAGCAGATGCATATGAAAAATAATGCGATCATCAACAATAACCACATATAAATGAAAACTGCCTAACGTTACCAAGTGAAATGTTAATCCCAGAAGTGGTAAAGGACTGTGAAGCTTTTGGGGGTGTTGATGGAAGCGATCTACTGCATCTATGCTTTGATCATCAAACTGAATATTATCCAGATGTAGTGTTTGATAAAAATGCTATTGTCTCAACTTTTTGATCAGATTTTTCTTCAGGGTGTCCAAGAAAGTCCAGCAAGTCCAGCAAGCGCCAGGATCGTCTCCTAAAGAGGATTCAGCTGCGGGATCGGAGTGCCACCAGTGCAGAGCTTGCTCAGGAATGGCAGCAGGCAGGTGTGAGCGCATCTGCACGCACAGTGAGGCGAAGACTTTTGGAAGATGGCCTGGTGTCAAGAAGGGCAGCAAAGAAGCCACTTCTCTCCAAAAAAAACATCAGGGACAGATTGATCTTCTGCAGAAAGTATAGTGAATGGACTGCTGAGGACTGGGGCAAAGTCATATTCTCCGATGAAGCCCCTTTCCGATTGTTTGGGGCATCTGGAAAAAGGCTTGTCCGGAGAAGAAAAGGTGAGCGCTACCATCAGTCCTGTGTCATGCCAACAGTAAAGCATCCTGACACCATTCATGTGTGGGGGGTTGCTTCTCATCCAAGGGAGTGGGCTCACTCACAATTCTGCCCAAAAACACAGCCACGAATAAAGAATGGTACCAAAACACCCTCCAACAGCAACTTCTTCCAACAACCCAACAACAGTTTGGTGAAGAACAATGCATTTTCCAGCATGATGGAGCACCGTGCCATAATGCAAAAGTGATAACCTAAGTGGCTCGGGGACCAGAATGTTGAAATTTTAGGTCCATGGCCTGGAAACTCCCCAGATCTTAATCCCATTGAGAACTTGTGGTCAATCCTCAAGAGGCGGGTGGACAAACAAAAACCTACTAATTCTGACAAACTCCAAGAAGTTATTATGAAAGAATGGGTTGCTATCAGTCAGGATTTGGCCCAGAAGTTGATTGAGAGCATGCCCAGTCGAATTGCAGAGGTCCTGAAAAAGAAGGGCCAACACTGCAAATACTGACTCTTTGCATAAATGTCATGTAATTGTCGATAAAAGCCTTTGAAACGTATGAAGTGCTTGTAATTATATTTCACTACATCACAGAAAAAACAAAAACAAAAAACCAAAATAACATCAAAATCAAACAAAACTAAAACTAATATAAATCTAAAAACCAAAACCCACGACCACAAACATACAAAATAGATTACAAGTTGTTGAATATAGATTTGTAATTCTGATGTGTTATGTATATAGGCACTAGGGGGCAATGGGTGAATAGGATGTGATGCAGTGTAAGCAAATCTATAAAACACCAAAAATGTACAGGAAACCACCAAAAACTTACATTGGTCTCTTGTCATCTTTTAAGAATTAATACATGGTGTCAGAGTGAATCGCAAAGATGGATGCTGCCGGAGTGCCTGCACAACGTGAATAGATTGGGAATCACGGAATCTTCCAGATGCATGGAGAAAGTTTAAGCTGCACCATTTTGCAGCAAGGAGGAAACGGAGAAATGCAGCTACCTGCTTCTATGGGTCGGGGAGAAAGGACGGGATATTTATAACACATGGACTCTCACCGATGATGAAGCTAAGTTGCTAAAAACTTACTACGACAAATTCGAAGCTTAGGTAGTATCAAAGGCAAACCCAATTTTTGCCAGATACAAGTTCAATGAAAAAAACAGTGTGCTAAGGAAACATTAAATCAGTTTGTCACCGAACTCGTTAAAGCTCGTTAAAGACTGTGGCTACACCAATCCAGAGGAGATGGTGAGAGACTGTCGTTTTCGGCATTTATTCCCCAAAAATCAGAGAGAAATTACTCAATCAGGGTGCTGAATTAACATTAGAAAAAGCAATCAACTTTGTCAGATCGCATGAGATCATGTGCAGGCTGAGATGAGAAGTATGGCCACTGGCAGCACGAATGCAAATCTGAAGCAACAAGTGCATGCAATAGGAAAGCATGCAAAAATGCGTCAGAGCTGTCAGAAAAGCTCAAAAACAAACAGTGTGCATACAGAACGCCTCCATACATGCGGATACTGTGGAAAAGAGCACAAAAGAAAAGAGACATGTCCAGCAAAAGGAAAACAGTGTGCTAAATGTGGAAAGTGGAATCATTTTGCAAAGGTTTGCAAGTCTAAATCGAAATCTGTGCGTATTGTAAGTGAAAAACCTGAAGACAGATACCCAGATACAATTACTTCATCTGAGCAAGCTTTTGCCAAAGTAGAAATAAAAGAATATGGGTCGCCATTAAAATTCAAACTGGACACGGGTGCTCAGGTTAATGTTATACCCGAGAGAGACTTCAAAAAAACTGCAACAAAGACAAAGATGCAGCCTACGCACAAAGAGCTCACAGAATATGGTGGATAGCCATTGTCAGTTAAAGGCACATGCCAACTGCACTGCAAATATAAAGAGAATGCCATGCCACTAGACTTCTTTATTGTGGACACATAGTCACCACCTGTGCTTGGATTAAAAGCATGCTTAGACTTGGACATGATTAAGCTGGTGCTGTCTGTATCATCCCCAGAGAAAGATTCTGAGTCGATTATAGACAAATTATAGCTGATGTGTTTACAGGCTTTGGTCTGTTTCCTGGAGAATGCAAGATCCAGCTCGACCCGACAGCCACACCAGTCATTCACCCACCAAGGAGCAGGGCTGGACTGGTAATCTGGCATACCAGGCAAATGCCCGGTGGGCCGACGCACTTGGAGGCCGGTCGATATAATATGATTTTTTTTTTTTTTATTGGCCAACGACTGGCCCATAAAGCAGGGACAGTGGCCCATTGGTTCATTTTCCATACTGACAGTGGGCTGGCCCAATCATCTCTTAACAGGCTCCACCCCTCCCCCACTGTTTCTTGTGTCAGATGCAGTCATTGGCTCAGAGCCAGAAATCTGTGGGTTTAGGATGGAGAAACAAAAGCGCAAGGGGGGTGCGGAGAAGTTGCGGGCCAAAAAAAAAAATTCTAGAGGTTGATGCCTCAACATGTGCAAAAGTAACTGACATGCTTAGGGCTGTAGTTTCAGTTTCCAAGCCTACAGTACCTGACGACATTTTTCAAAAACAGGTGAACATAGCACATGGAGGAGAGGTGACTAGCCATGGAGGCGCCGGCGGGACCCAGGCGGAGGAGCGGGTGTCTGATAGTGAAGTCAAGGAGGGACAGAGTGAGCAGGAGAGTGTAATTGAAACGGTAAGCATGGTAGCTACATGATTAACAGGGAGGGAGTGTTAATCAGGGAGGGTGCAGGAGGATAGTGTGTGGGTGGGCCTGGTTGGGCCACAACGAAGATGATGATTTACCTAAATTAATGAATATTATAATAAGACAACATAATAGTTGTCGCTATTATAAAGTCTGTCAGATTGTCACCCACTGCACTAGCCACTCAGTCAGCTAAAGTCAAATAACACAGCATAAGCTATTTTGTATTGTTTTTGTACCTAGGTTAGCAGAGTTAACTTATTCAATTGCAACTTCGGCTGACTATTCTAAAGTTAACCCTTTAAAACCCATAACGGCCGTACGGCCCTTCTCTAGAAAAACTTAAATGATGCCATTTGATTATTTTAATTATTACTCAAAATGGCTGCGTCAAAGCGCCCATGACGAGTTACACGTTGGAAGAGAGGTAGCCAACGCATGCTATTTGGGGATTAAAACCCGCCTTGCATTTTGAAAGCTGTATATTTTAGTTTAGCTGTATATTCAACGAAGTAGATATTTTCTCATGTTTCTAATGAATTTCCAATATCATTAATATGCAATATTTACGGCGAGTGAATAATATGAATATCATATATATTATTAGGACGTTTTGTGTGAGTAATTTGGTAGTATAGTTTGTTTTTCTTTTTTTATGGGAAGTATCTCAACAATGAGAGGTAAATGTTGTTTGGTGTCATATTAAATAGGGGTTTGTGCTCTTTAAAACAAAGTAGCCTATACTTGCAATTGTAAACTAGTTTTTCTGCTGTCTGGTTTGTGTAGGCCCTACTCCACTGCCACCTTTGATCACCAGGGAGTCAGTCGAGAGAGTGAGTACACTGGTCCAATTGCACTTAGTTCTCAGCTTTGTAGGGGTTTTTGGGAATGGAACAGTTGATATGCATATCTACAGGGACCGCAAGGATGGTGTACTGGTTGGTTGTGTCCGACCGATTGTGGTGGGCCGGTCTGAGCAAAAATGCCAGGGCCCTTTTTTTTGTCCCAGTCCAGCCCTGCCAAGGAGAGTTCCTTTCGCCCTGCAAGACAGGCTGAAAGAGGAGCTGGACTCCATGGAGGAGCAAGGTATCACTGTGAAAGAGACAGAGCCAACAGATTGGGTAAATGCACTCTGCGTTGTCGAGAAGCCCAAGACTGGTAAGCTGAGAGTATGTCTGGATCCACAGGATCTTAATAAGGCTATAAAGCACCCACACTATCCTCTGCCTACATTAGATGATATCACACCAAAGTTGCCAGGAGCCTGTTACTTCAGCATGATGGATGCTAGATCTGGCTACTGGGCAATCAAGCTTTCTGAAAAAAACTCGAAACTGACCACTTTCAATACAATCTTCAGTAGATACCGATTTTGTCGCTTACCTTTTTGCATTGTCTCAGCCCAGGATATTTTCCAGCAGACAATAGATGAGATTTACGAAGGTCTGCCTGGTGTTGTGGCCACTGTGGGTGATATCTTGGTCTACGGAAAGACTAAGGAGGAACATGACCATAATCTTAGGAGTATGCTGGAAAGGTCTCGAGAAAAAGGAGTGTGCCTTAATCCTAAGAAAAGGATAGTTTGCGTTCCAGAAGTCAGCTACTTTGGCCACCGTCTTTCCAAAGGTGAAATCAAACCAGACCCTCACAAGGTGGAGGCCATAAAAGAGATGTCACCACCTAAGAATTGTGCTGAACTTGAGACAATTCTCGGCATGGTCAATTATCTGTCAAAGTTTGCACCAAGCCTTTACATAAATGCACCTCTGAGACAGCTTCTGCGACATGACAGTGAGTTTGTATGGGACAAACAACATGATGCAGCCTTCAAAAAGATGAAGGATATCTACCAGGGCCAACCAGGACCTGTGTTAGCATTCTTCGACACAAGCAAAGACCTCACACTGCAAATGGATGCCTCCAAATATGGATTTGGCGCAGTGTTGCAGCAGGAAGGTAAACCACTCCCATATGCCTCAAAGTCACTCACAGACACAGAAATAAGCTACGCTCAGATCGTGAAAGCGCTCCTGTCTATCCTCTGGGGCTGCAAGAGATTTCATCAATATGTTTATGGACGGCACATAACAGTGGAATCCGATCATAAACCCCTGGAAGCGATCGTCAGAAAGCCACTAGCTGCAGCACCACCAAAGCTGCAAAGGATGATCTGGCAGTTACAAAAGTACAGTTTCACCATTGTACACATTCCTGGAAAAGATATTCCAGTGGCTGATCATGTCAAGAAAATCAATGCCTTGCACTGATCAAAGCCTCAGTGAGGAGATGGATGTTAAAGTACATACTGTACTCAGCGCTCTCCCTGTCAGTGATGTGAAGCTTAGCAATATTCGAGAAGGAACAGAAAGAGATGCCCAAATGTCCACACTAAAGAGAGTGATCAAAGAAGGATGGCTTGCTGAAAGAAAGAGATGCCCTACAGCCATCCTAGAATACTGGAATCATAGGGATGAGTTATCGCAGATGGGTGGTGTGGTCTTCAAGGAAGAAAAGATCGTAATCCCCATGCAGTTGAGAGAAGAGATGCTTAAACGCATTTATGCAGGCCACATGGGAATTGAGAAATCCAAACAGCGAGCTAGAGACATTGTCTTCTGGCCTAGCATGTCCAAGCAGATCGCCAGCATGGTTGAACAGTGCTCCATCATTTCCCATCCTATACCAAACTGGCAATGGCAAACTGTCGGTACTGATTTGTTCACTTGGAATAGTGATGACTACATAGTGGTGGTAGATTACTACAGCCATTAATTTGATTTGGAGAAGCTCAAAAGAACACAGCTGCTGCAGTGATCCTGAAACTGAAAAAAAAGTACTTGCAGCACATGGGATCCCTGAAAATGTTATCTCAGACAATGGGCCTCAATTCAGCTCAAAAGAGTTTGAAAACTTTGCTTATACTTGGGACTTAGTGCACGTCACGAACAGCCCGCATTATCTATGAGCTGCTGATGAGCATAAGATTACAATGGGCTCACGTCACGAAAATCACTAATTACCTATGAGCTGCTGATGAGCATAAGATTACACTACATTAAACCAACAAACAACCCTGATGAGCATAAGATTACACTACATTTTACCAACTACCAGCCAACAGCTGAAACCTGAAACTGTAAGTGGAAATGATGTTCATGCAAGGCGTGAAAAAAAGCAACAAAATCAAGTAAAGTACTACATCAGGTCAGCGAAACCACTCACACCACTACGGGCTGGGGACCATGTCCGATTTCAGGAGTCGGGTAGCTGGAAGCCTGCTGTAGTCATTCAACCTGCTGACACCTTCAGGCCTTACCATGTATGCACCAGAGGAGGCCAAGTCTTACGCAGGAATCGTTGTCACCTTTTGGAAGATAAAGCACAGCCTATCACTGCCGAGTCCAAAATCTCTTCTAGCACTCTGCACACAGTACCCAATAACCAACCAAAGCAGACAGACATGGACAACACTGATTCTGTTACTCCACGTTATGTGACTAGATCAGGACGTGAAGTGAAACCAAGAGTCGTCCTTGATCTGTAATTGTAAAGGGTGTAGGCAGATCGCTGCCCTGTAAAAAGAAAAAAATAATTATATTGTCACTACCATTGATATAAATATGTTGTTATATTTTGTTCTTATGTATACTGATTGTTTCATTGCTATGTTATACCTTAAGGATTTGCACAGCTGCAATATTAGTTCATTGACATAGTATGTCAAGCTTTCAAAGAAGGGGGATGTAATATTCAAGTTGTTGAATACAGATTTGTAATTCTGATGTGTTATGTAGTTCCTGCATATAGGCACTAGGGGCCAATGGGTGAATAGGATGTGATGCAGTGTATGCAAGGGGATAATAGAATAAAAATAGAATAGAATAAAAAGTTTAACCGCATGTGTTGAAGCTGATCTTGAAACCACCAAAAATGTACAGGAATATTCAAAACTCATTGAAACCACCAAAAATGTACAGGAATATTCAAAAGGGAACTGTGCACACACCGTGGAAACCACACCTGGAATGATAGCCAATGTGATCTCATCCATGCTGAACAGACACAACACAGTGCCTGAGTACTGAAAAGAGTCATATTTTGCGCCTTCCTGCAATGCTTTTAAATTGCTTGATTTTTATTTTTTTTAATTAACAAGGCTTAAAAACAGATACAAATTATAAACTTGTGTAAACAAGCATCTTTCACATGGCCCCAGGCCATCGGGCAGTCCTTATTGTCGAGCCCTGATTTCATAAACTGTGTTAATACAAAAAAAATTTAACTGAACTGTGATTATATATGATAGTATAAATTTAATGCTATAGTCAAATTTTATACAAATGTCTTACCTGAGACCATCTCGTGTATCTTCATTTTTGGATATTATTGGATCAGTCATAGACACGTCACTCTTCATAGACACACAGCTGGGCTCTGGCTCTGATCTCTTCTGCTGAACTGGACTGAAACACAACATATTTAATCAACATTAAGAATCACTTTAACATTCTAATTATCTTAATATACTTAAAGGTATATTAAACAGGTATTTTTTATTAAAAGCACTTGGGGAGCATTTATGGTCTCATTGTTTTCAATAAACATTAAAAGACATACACAGAATTTTTATAACATAAAGCGTATATGCGTTACTCAAAGTACCTGCATTCTAGAAAACAATGTAAGGTGAGCTTAAATTGAAACGAGCCTTTTGTTTGTCAACACAACTGAAAACACAGAAAGATAACAAGAGTAAAGCTTTAATAGGAAACCAAGTTTCTGTTCAGTTTACCAGCTCCAACTACAGAATGTATTATCAGTTTGTGGTTCCCTCCAGACCTGGGGCCCGTTTCGATAAGGAGGTTCAACCAACTCTGAGTTAAAACTTGAACTCAGAGTTTCCCATCTCAGGGTAAAACAACTCAGAGTTTTCAGGTTCAGAACAGCTGCACTAAGTTAGTTCAATTGACTCTAAGTAGGTCGACTCTGAGTTTAGCGTGTACACCACGACTTATGAAAAGCCATGATCAATGAAGGTCCGAAATTATGATTCACACATACTTATATATTCCACATACTTCTGAGTCAAAATGTAACATGCGGGTTAAGACCACATATGAAACCCCGAGTCAGGTAGCTTATTGGTCACACATGAAACATGACATTTTATCTTACATTGAGTGTTGCCTTGTTTGTAGCAAGTTTCAACCATCTAATTCCTTCAACAGGGCTCCTCTCCAATAACTTTTATAACTTTCCCCGGGTCTCACCATCAGGTGGACTGGATTGGCCCTGTGGCAAAGTCCTTTAGAGGAAACAAGTACCTTCTCACTGTAACCTGCACATTCACAAAATGGGTAGAATCTCTTCCAGCTAGAAATGACACAGTATTCTGTATTCATTGTCTGACTGCATAAAGTGAACCATGATGGTTTGGGACAAATACATACCGTTGCACTGCTAATTTTGTATCATATCTCTTACTGAAATGTAGTGAACAGCAGACATGACGGCACCAGAAGTGTGTGACAGGACCCTTAAAAAGAACTAAAGGACCATTGTTATCAGGATTGGAGGTGGAGGGCAGGACAGACTACATCAAAAGCCCATTAACTCTTCCCCATCAAATGCTCGGGGGCACTATTACGCATCTCCTGAACGAGTCCACAATCTCCTGATCAAAAACACAGGTTAGGAAGACGCAGAAACAAGCAATTTCATATGTAAGCAGATGCATAAAAAAAATAATGCAATTATCAACAATAAACCGCATATAAATGAAAACTGCCTAATGTTACCAAGTGAAATGTTAATCCCGGAAGTGGGAAAGGACTGTGAAGCTTTTGGGGGTGTTGATGGAAGCAATCTACTGCATCTATGCTTTGATCATCAAACTGAATATTATCCAGATGTAGTCTTTGATAAAAAAAATTTCTCAACTTTTTGATAATTTTTTTATTATTATTATTATTATTATTATTTAATTTTTTTTTTTTTTTTATTTTATGAAACTCAGTTACATTGAAGTGTTGATTAAAAAAACGATGCTTGAAGGATTTTTATGTTTAAAAGTAGAGGCTCTGTATTTTATTGTATTGCATGTTCAGCTATTCATACAATAAAATATCCTGGAGGCCATGAAATTTTTGTGAAAATGATTAAAAATGCTGGTGGTGGCTGGGTTTTTTTTTTATTTTTTTTTTTTTTTATGCTGGCGGGTAGAGACTTAATCACAGGCTAATCCAATGTTCACCTCTGCTCTCTGCGTCTGGAGCCAAGGTGCAAACAACCTGGGTCTTCAGGGCCACCAAACCAGTTCAAAATTGAACTGAACTGTGATTATATATGATAGTATAAATTTAATGCTATAGTCAAATTTTATACAAATGTACCTGAGGTCAGGCTGTGTATCTTTACCGTTGAACTTTATTGGATCAGTCATACACACGTCACTCTTCATAGACACACAGCTTGGCTCTGGCTCTGATCTCTTCTGCTGAACTGGACTGAAACAGAGAGAATCCTTTAAATTACGGTATGCAACAAATCAACTATACATTTATTATTCTCAAATTCCCTTTAAAGAGAACTTTCTAATCATTTCATATACTGCATTCATACAAAAAAACTGAGCTGAACTGTGATTATATATATGATAATATATATTTCATGCTATAATCAAATCTTATACAAATGTTATACCTGAGAGCATCATGTGTATCTTCACTTTTGGATATTATTGGATCAGTCATAGACACGTCACTCTTCATAGACACACAGCTTGGCTCTGGCTCTGATCTCTTCTGCTGAACTGGACTGAAACAGAGAATCCTTTAAATTACGGTATGCAACAAATCAGCTATACGTTTATTATCACATTCGCTTTAAAAGGGAACTTTCTAATCATTTCATATACTGTTTATTCAAAACTTTTTAACTGAGCTGTGATTATATATGATAATATAAATTTCATGCTATAATCAAATTTTATACAAATGTTATACCCGAGATCATCTTGTGTATCTTCACTTTTGGATATTATTGGATCAGTCATACACACGTCACTCTTCATAGACACACAGCTGGGCTCTGGCTCTGATCTCTTCTGCTGAACTGGACTGAAACACAACATATTTAATCTTTTATCATAAGAATCACCTAAATATGATGATCATCTTAAAATACTTAAAGGTATACTAAAAAGGGTATTTTTTACTAAAAGCACTTGAGAAGCCTTTATGGTCTCATAAATATTAAACATTAAAACAGGGCCGGCGCTAGCCATTTGGGTGCCCTAAGCACAAATGCTTGGCGGTGCCCCCCCCCCCATATATAATAACAGTATAAGTGTATGAATTTTATGAAGTATGAATTTTAAAGTGCACATTTTAAACTGCAAATAACCATGCAATTATACACAGTACACACACATATATCATGTAGACACAAACTTTTATTTTGGATGCGATTAATCAAGATTAATCTTTTCCCATCCCTAATAATTTGACAACTCTGTGAATATGAAAATATACAAACACTGAGATTGTTTTTTTTTTTTCTAATTGCAGTTTCACCAACAGATGTCGCCCTTGGCCGAACCTCTTGAAAATGACCGCATGCCATAGTACAACAACGAAAAATCTAAGCGGTCTAATTTGGCAAAATCACATCACGTGAGGCATAATCGAACAGACCACTGGGAGGTGGGGAAGGGGGGGCACCAGAGGGAGACTGGCACAGAGATTCACCTTTTTCTCGACTAATTTGGTCTAGGCCTATATTACTTTTCTATTGCTTTTGTATATTAACATGCTTTTAGAAATATTTTATTTGTTATTTATACTAGTAGCCTATTGTGATGATTTTTTCACGACCCAGATTTTTTGTACACACAACAATCAATTCGTAACCTAAAATAAGTGCATCCTGTAAAACAACCGAAAGACGGTAAATTATTAAAAGACATACACAGAAGCTTTAATGCGTTACTCAAAGTACCTGCATTCTATAAAACAATCTCCAGATGTTTGAGTTTCTTCCATGATGGATCTGAACAGTTTGATCTCCACCAGTGACTCTAGATGAATGTGACAAACAATCACCAAAACTACTGTAATTAAACAGCCTTATACTGATATTAATAATTTTATTAAACACCCCACTTTTTTTGAAAATGTTTTTTTGAATGCATTCAGCCAATCTCAGGGTCTGGCGGTATCACTTTTAACTTAGCTTAGCATAGATCATTGAATTTGATTAGACCATTAACATCTCGCTCAAAAATTACCAAAGAGTTTCTATATTTTTCCTATTTAAAACTTGACTCTTCTGCAGTTACATCATTTACTAAGACCAACGGAAAATGAAAAGTTGTGATTTTCTAGGCTGATATGGCTTGGATCTATACTCTCATTCCTGTGTAATAACCAAGGAACTCTGCTGCCATACCATGTTTGTAGCAGGCGCAATTATATTACGCAGCGCCTGAAAATAGGTTTATTGTAAGTTACCTAGCTGGGAATATTTTAAGCCGCTGCATAATATCATTGCGAAAACATTAAAACTCAACTGTTTAACTCTAGGGGAGTTGGAAAATTAACCTATTTTCAAAAAAGTGGAGTGTTCCTTTAAAGACATTCAGTTTTGTAAAGAATCATTTCTGTCTGTTTAAAATGGCAAAACATCAACTTTGTACATTTGCATTCACTTTTATACCATTTTCGTAATGCCACTCAACTCGATCTCGAGCCAAATTCATTTGGTGGTGATTAAATTGCTGCAGTTCATTAATAAATGCTAATGGCTTAGCAACATAGATGTAATGGTCTCATCTTCAGATTGCTGTTTTCATTCTGGCCAGCAAGGGGTCACTCTCTTTGAACCCTTAATGTCATGTTCCCTCCAGAACTGCAGATGGCACTTGCATCATGGCACCATCATTCAGTGTCCTGCTCATCATTCCCCACACCTGGGTTTGATCCTTTGTCTCCTTGTCCAAATACCCACAGTTGCAGTCTTGGCCACTTGAGAGCGCAAGACTGTCCCAGGTCTTAAAAACGCCAAAGCGCAGTGCCCTTAACGTACACTAAATCCACACTTTCTCCAGATTGGTATTGGATGTAGTGTATCCCATCATGCATGGTGTATAAATCATGAGACTTTTTGCCGAGATCTCACGGGAGGTCACAGAAACCTTTCCAATGTATGTTAAATATTAATAATGATTAAATATTACATATAATTTCGTAGTAAAACAAAGAGTTGCATGTTTTATTGGTGGAGTAGTGGTGATAATTATTTTGTACAACATTTGCAACAACTTTTAATCACTTAATTAGAAGCAGCACAAAATGAAATTGTGTCATCTGTTATAGGGCCTACTGGACAGACATTTAGAAGTTGATTTTAAAATGCAAAGTATTGAAAATAAAAAATCTCTCTAAACAAGTGTCACATCAGGTAATGAAAAGTTCTTCCTGCACAGAAAAGTTTTAACAGAGCAGCTTTTATTAAATATTTGGAGAACACAGGTATAATGAATAAGATTTTAATTAAGTGTTTGTATATGTATGTGTGTGTGGGGATATGTATATGTATGTATATATTTATTATTTTAAGCCAGAGGAGCTGAACACGCAGTGCTGGCTGTAGCATAGTTTTTTACTGAGAAGAGGAGGATGGGGAGGGGGTAGTAATTAGAGTCTCTGGATCGAGCCCAAAAAAGAAGAAGAAGAAGAAGAACAGTAAATGCGATGAATTGTGCACTTAAAAACAAAGCCCACTACTAGACAGTGACTATGTGTTGATTCTGAATGCGTCTCTCACAGACTGACAAAGGAGTATGTTTGTGCACTCAACTGTTTGCAAAATGGAGCTTTGTGCTCATGTATCCTACCTCTCTCATTCGGCACAAATACAAATATTCCATAATATTACCATATTTGCTATGTATCTGAATGCTAAACTATTATTTATTATGTAAATTATAGGCTTTGTACTTTAGTCAAATTCCAACAGTGACACAGAGATGTTTGGTTCTCTGTATTTTATTTTAACAAAGTACCAACTGTGCTGACAAGTTAGTAATGCTGGAACTGATGTGTTGTGTGCATGACCGCGTTCAGCTATACCAGCAGAATCAACTTTAAACACGTATTGTCTTATTAATAATGCACCACTGTATAAAGGTATGCTTTTATTTGTGTACACTAACAATGAAAACAAAACATTGTGCTTTTGTAAAATAAAGAATTCTAATAGGATGTCACTTTCTGCCATTTAAGTTTCCTTTCTGTGAACAAATGAAGCCTGTCACAAAAATGAACTGAAACTCAGCGTATAGATCAGGGGTCGGCAACCTACGGCAGGTGTGCAAACAGTGGCACACAGAGGGATAATCGCTGGCACACCAACAATAGGGAAATCTCCATAATGACATACATTTTGAGGTACTAACTTCTCAAAGTCACACAGCCTGTTAAGCGCTATTAAAGTGTGAGAATTAACTTGCGCTAGTCTACGGATGCGCGCAACCGCTGTACGTACTAGACACTTCAGATCAAAGTCTCAGTGGTCTAACAGTGCTCGTCAAAGTCAAAATGATATGTGGCCAATCAAATCAAAGCAGGCGGGGTTTACTTTTGACAAGCAGAGAATGAAGCGCCAGTTTAACGTTAAAGAGAGCGAGGTAAGATGAAGCTACAAATCATTTAATATTAGTCAACTTTTAATGATATGTTTTATGATCGTTATATCCCTATATCCAGTGATGAAAACAACTAAATCTTTTTTTTGTCTCAAATATGGCCATTTTGAGAGAGAGAGAGAGAGAGAGAGAGAGAGATGTAAATTGCCTGTGTCTGTCTCTCTTGCTACAAACAATGAAGCTGAGTTTAGTTACTTAAAAGACAGCGATTTTACCCCCTTCCTTGCTGAGACATGTATTGTAGCGATTCAGAATTGATTAATAAAAGTCACGTGGCACTGCTGACAAGTTTATGAGCTTCTGAATGTTCTCAGATCTCTGTGCGAGCGGAGTGTGTGTGTCATCAAAGCAGCGCATTAATATAGAACGGTGATTAAACTGAACGGTTTTAATGCATTGGCCTTGTCACACAAACACATACAGTGGTGTTCAGTAGTTTTTCCCTTATTTATCTGTAAACGAAATCAAATGTATTTCAAGAATTTATTCCTTGTATGTACATATGTACTGTAGATTTTATATATACTGTATAACATAATGACATCTGTGAAAAACAAACGTTGACTTCCAGTCAGTGACAAACTTCACAAGACTTTAATCTATCATCATGCATCGGTTAAAAACATAAAACAGAAATTTCACACAGCAACACGGGAGAAGACCAGGTAAATTATATCCCGAATTGTATGTGGAAAAATCCTGAGAAAATACAAGCTCCAGAATTATATTCAGGAATCCTAATGCGCACATTTTCAAAAACTACTTCTTTTTTTCAGTCTCTATTAAGAATCCTTCAAAATGATTTATGATTTGTTGGAATTTACCAAAAAATGACTGAGCGACACCCGTTTTATGTTGATAGAGTCAAAGCAAAGTTTTTGAGAAAAATCGAGTTAAAGTTTTTTAAAGGTTCCAAAGCAAAATCACAGAGCAACGTTGCATCTTTTCTCCAGTTCTTTAATAATAATTACTATACTAATAATCACAATATAGCTATTTTTACCTTATATCTGTTAAATAAAAATTATAACAAAGATGCAAATATAATAGTGGATAACTTTTTTCATCTTAAATAAACCGAATCATTCATGTAAGAAAAACTAATAGGCTAATCAATTGTAAAAATAATTCAATCATCAGATGTTTTTTTCTCAACAGTTAACCAAATGTTCATTTAAGACAAAACAGGTTATGTTTGCATGAATACTCACCAAGACAGATATTTTGAAATACTGTAGTCTGTATATTGGTATCACGCGCTGTCTGAGAGAGGCGTCTTTACGCTCACGCTTCAGATGTGATATGTCTCAGTCATCCCTTTCTTTTTGTTTACATCAGCATGGGTGTGAACATTACAATTCACTGGTTCACACTCATGCCATTAATAATTCGTTATGAATATTCACAAAGCTGGAATGCTGCGCTTAAAAACTCTACCAAACTTGTGCTGAGGGGAAGCACCAGTCATCAAGAAAGAAGCAGAGAATAAGGTTCACCTCTCAGAAAATAAAGATAATTGTAGATGTTTAATTACTATTCATAGAATTAGGATCGCTAGACTAAATTACAAATTGTTTCTAAATTTTAGGTATTTTTCCAAGCTATGAACAAATACATATTTGTCAGTGATATAGTTCTGAAAAAAAGAAAGGAAAAAAAAAACAGATCTTGTTCAAATTTTCCTGTTTAGATGTGTGCAACAATATTCAGTCTATGCCAGACGTTAATTCAAAAAGAGAATTTTTTTGTGCCAGTGTAAATGCAGCCTGGAGTTTGTGTCATGAGCTGGTGCATTACCACTGTGTCACAGCTCTGATGTTTAACACTTACAGTGAACTACACTGAATGTGTTAGTGGTGTAGAAATGCTACTCCTATTATTGAACGAGTCTTATGTTTACCATATAGACACAGTATTACATCAAAACTATCTGCAGATGCATGAAGATGTTGAGTGCTAGTTTCTGCCTCAAAGAGTTAAGAGCACATGAAAAGAAATACTGAAATCACAGACACTCTAATAAACACAGTATAATGAGAAACAGTAATTTCACACCATGTGTCAATATCAAAATGCTTTCCATGATTAACTGACAGACACACACATGAAGAGCTTTCAATAAAATCATCGAAATGACTTCAGCATACTAAAGTCTAAGAAGCACAAAGTGACCAATATCTTATATCATTTATCAATGGCATCATAAGATGACACATAAAAATAATCATAAAGATGAAACACTCACCTCAAATAATATTTGCAAATCTTTGTTTCCTCTGAACTGCCGTGTTGAACAGTAGCTCTAAAATTTCTTTCAATTCCATAAGTTTTTGAAGGCAAGTAAAATAGGATTTCAGGTTGAAACATAAGAATCAGAAGAATGACAGTCACACGTCAACACACACACACACACACTCTCTTATCTGGTTTATTACTCAGGAAGATTAATTCTCAGGAAACAGTAGTAAAGCGTAAAGTAAAGAGCCAGTATCGCCAATACTGATACTGATACCAATACTTTTCTTTTGAAAGCATGCATTTGAATGAACCAATTACACTTTGAAAATGTACAATAACTAACGCTGATTTGACTAAACTATTACATGCACCATTGCTATGTGGGTATTCTATGCTTTTCTGAAGGGACTCTGCCATAGACTTCTATCTCAGTGGGACATTCTAAAACTATTAACGTGAAAAATGCTTATGAGCCCATGTTCATGTTAAAGGGTTATTTCACCCAAAAATGAAAATTTTGCCATTAATCACTTACCCCCATGTCGTTCCAAACCCGTAAAAGCTCAGTTCGTCTTCAGAACACAATTTCAGATATTTTGGATGAAAGCCTGGAGGCTTGAGACTGTCCCATAGACTGCCAAGTAAATAACAGTGTCAAGGTCCATAAAGATGAAAGTGTTCGTCAGGCCATCAGAAAATCTGGGTTATATGAAGCGACGGGAACTTTTTGTAGCTAAGAAAACAAAAAAAAAAAAACGACTTTATTCAATAATTCCTTTGTCAGCGGTCTCCTCTGTGTCTCTCCATATCACCGTATGCTGCATATGCTCTTCTGTGGCGCGGAGGACACAGTAGAGCATACACAGCACAGCAGAAAACAGTTTTAAAAAAATGCTTGACATGGCTTAATGCATTAAGAAAGTAATACTAAATTACCAGATTCAATATACAGTTTATTAAAAAAAATAACGTACAGGCAAGCACATAAATCTAGAATATAAAACTCAAAACGCTTGTTTCCGCCCAATGGAAACCATTAGCCTAAAAAAACTGCTTAATGTGACAAAAACCAATGCTTAATGTGACGTAATGGCAGAAGACATAAAAGACCAAATTTGATATACAATTTATTAATAGAATGTACTATTTGGAGGCAACCAGATGAGCCCAGAATATGAACGCAACACGCTAAAGCCGCCTTTCCACTGCACACGACATTCGGACACGACTGTCGCATTTCTCCCTCTAGTGGCAATCGCACGGAACTTTCGCTTGTCGTTCGTCGAAGACAGTGGAAAGGCGGCTTAAGTTGCATGCTAAACGTTTCCCTCCCATAGAAAAACCAACGTGGCTTAATGGATGAAATTATATGAAAAGGCCAAATTCGGTATACAGTTTATACAAAACATATACTATGTATTATATGAAGGATTTCCCTCCTCCCCTCTTCACTTCTTTTGCAGCTCAGAGTTCTCTCTCTCTTTTTCTTTTCTTTTTATTTCTGCCATATCTCTTTTTTACAACAGCCAAAAGTGTCTGCTTGGTGCTGCTGAGTCACATGATGGCATGACAACAAAACTCAGCAGAGCAGGGAGGGCAACGTGTGCTATGAGATGTGAAAGAAGCTGCGCATAGGTGGTTTCATCGGGTTCACATGCCTGGCCCTAAGTTAACTTCCGGTCTGTGTTTGTTTATCAGTCTGGGTATGGCGCTGTCTACAAACGCAGTTAAGGGGCTCAGGTGGTTGTGCTGTGGGATGTGTTTCCCACACATTTATTTATTTGTGGCGCTCACAATATCAAAACTGACCATTTTCCGAAAGACTTTGTTGAATAAACATGAGCACGTACTGCATGTTAAAAAATCAAAATGATTTGCGGGTGTTTTTAGATCACTGTATTTCAGAAGGAAGACTATCTTTATATAGTCTATTAAATTTTTTTAAATTATTGATTCTATTTGGAAATCTACCGGAAGTTAAGTTAGGGCCACAAAAGCGTGCATGCGCAGTAACGTTTGTTTATGTTGTTGCCGTTGAAACCATCTATAGACATGCACAGACATGTATACTCTTTGATGAAGCGGGAGCTATGTACTGAGTATAGAAAAGAGAAACTTAAACTTAAAGTATCAATCTCATCAGGCTGGAATCGATCTGATACCAATATTGGTATCGATACTATCAATATTTGAATTGATCCACCCACCCCGAGCAAAAGTCCTTAACTTAACTCGCTAGAGTGTGGTGCTGCGAAAAATTACTTTAAAGTTTTTTACTTGTCCAGCAAAATAAATTATAGGTAGGACACTGGAAATTTAACAATTACATGTTTTAGTAATGAAAATGATCTACATTAAAAAATTGTGAGCTCCAACTTGATTTTTACCCCTATATTTGAAGTTAATGTACTCTGCCTTTGCATTGTCTGCAAAACATGAGAAGTCACACCAAGACAAAAGGCGGTAACTTCCACATTATCAATATTTGGTTGCTGATCACAAAAAACAAAATCATCATAGTAAAACCCATATAACTATTGCATATAGTCATGTGACTGTATTATTATTATTTATTTATTTTTTTTTTTACCTAGTTTTTTTTGTTTTTTTTTACACACCAACTAGAGGACACATCATGAGTTCCCAAATGAAAGGGAACTCCATTGCAAAAAGTTTATTATTATTTTAATATACACCAATACACAAATTTACATGATGAAGTAGACAATATTTTGATTGAAATCATTTTGAATTCACATTCACCTGAAAAATCAAAGCCCCCAGAAATAAGATTTGTATACACAACAAGTTTCATGATTGTGGAAAATCACATTCAATATATTCACACTTTGATATTTTTCAAATATGTAAGTCTTGATATAATTAGTTTTAAAAAATGATCTAGCAGTTAGCATACCACTCATAAAAGTTTAGGCAGTCATTTTTCAAGTCACACAGTAATATAAAAAAATCTAGAATCCCAAATAAAATCCCTAGAAATGACACTGACACTCAATAGACTTTTGACATTCATAGCACATATTCACATTTTCTAATTTCTTCTAGTTCACAGTTCAGCAGCATTTCCAGAGAATTATTTCATTTTCATTTTATATGGCTGGATAACAAAGCAGATAAGAATTTAGATGACTGACTGCCATTCTTCTCATTCTCACGTCTCTTCCTGGTTAAAGACAAAGAAATGTCAGAGCTGCTGTTCAACATTACAGTTCAGAGGAAGAAAAAGAAAGATCAACAAATATCTTGAGATTGGTGTATCCTCATTCTCTAGTTGTTTTCATGTAGGAGAGTCAACTCATTATGTGTCATTGCTTCTAAGATTTTAATGTTGTAGTGAAGTCATTTTAGTTATTAAAACCACCTATGTCATGTTTTCCATTACTTGATTTTCTATGTTCAGGTAGTTTTTTAAGTCTGTTGCTAGATATTTTAGTTCCCTATTTTGATGTTTGTAAAATACAAAGTCAGTATTAATATATTTATCAGAAATTAACAACATTGATGTTTTTAATCAGACAAAAAACATTTTAATTACTTGTAGCAAGCAAGAAGGAATTGGAAAAACTTCATGACAAGGAAAGCCTGCCTTCAAGCCCCATTGAATAATGAGACAAGTGAAATAAACACAAAACATCATTTATGTAATTAATCTTAATCATTTTCAGACTTATATTTTATAGTCATCTAATCTTCACTCATATAGAATCAGAAAGAATGTTAAACTTACAGCTTGCATTAAGACAAGATACTTTCAATGTGTTTCTTTATGTCTAGCTGTGTACTCAAGAATAAAAACTATGTAAATTCAATTCAGTTCATGTTTATTTGTATAGAGCTTTTCACGGTACAAATCGTTGCAAAGCAGGTCCGTGAATCATCTGATCAGTCAGTTATTCCACATACTCTGGAAAACGAAAAATGGGCAAAACCAGGCACGGCGCCAGAATTTTTCTCTACCGGTGCTAAGGGGGGGCTAGACCAATATGTGGGGGTGCTAAGAAAATAAATTATATTGATGGCGTCAGAGTTACTTCATAAAGAAATGGGGCTAAACTGGGGCTATTAAAAATTCTGACAGGGCTATAGCCACCTCTAGCCCTAGTGAAGCACCGTCACTGGGCAAAACAGGTCGATATTTTGTTTTTCGGTATGAACCAAAAAATGTCAGCTGGATTTGGTATCCCTCTCCCTGTATCAATACAAACAAGTCTTTATGTTTAATGGTACATTGCTTCTAGAACCCATATAGTACATGGTACTATGAACGTCCAATTCTGTGAGCATCTCTGACTAAAGCTGGGAGCATAAAATAACAAACCTGGGATCCTGTGAGCATTCCATGAATGCACAAATCTATTCATTCCAATCTGGCACACCTGGCCAGTCAGACTGGATCTGCAGAACCTCATCAGGCTGTCCTCCATATCAATTGCTTCCTGATCTTGTAGCTGTACCAGGGCCTCTTTTTGTGGGTAATTTATCCAGTTGTTGATTTCTGGCCACATCCTTTCCACAGTGTGATTCTGTAGTAATAATAATAAAAGGTTGGAACAGGGAAACTTACACATTTGGAAACTACAGAAACAAACAATTAAAAAGAGTAATGATGTGTGTGATGGAAGAAATACTCAGACCCATTCAGTAAAAGCACCAACATCATGATGTTGAAATTTCTGTTAGTTTGTCATTACTCATATTGCGGTAGAGTATCAAGTAGCAGAACATATAAGTACAGGAACCTCAAACTTTTACCTAATAATATATTATATTACTTTTCATGACTGGTGTATGCATGATTTGATGGCTTGCAGACAAATAACCTTACTCTTGTTGACCGAGTTTGTAGGTATGGTGCTCTCTGCTGGTTGTGTCTATATTCTGACAGCATCTCTTGCATGTACAGACAAAGGTAAAACTCTTTGCCATGATCCATACGAAGCTGATCCCACATTCCATAATGTGTTACTGCAGGTCTACATAAACATATATGATATAATTTTTTCTATGACAATTAAAATATTTTAAACTTAATATGCAATACTGACCTGTACACAGCATCATAGATAGCTCTATTGTTTTTTGTAGACATAATTGCATTTGCAACAATTTTCTTGCTGTATCCATCCACAGCAATTACGTGAGTCACTCCAAACATGACCAAACATTTTTGTTAAAGTTACGGGTACCCTATACAAGGTAAGGAAGAAAATATATGAATACCTTTGGTCCACATAGGAATACATATGCAGGCATATAAATTGCTACACTTATAAACTCTTGTAAAAGCATGAAACTTAACTACTTTATAACATACTTTTTGCTGTTCTTCATGGCAAGGGGCATGGGCTGCTCTCAGAAAGCATCCGAATCGGCATTCCCCTGCATGGACCCCAACTGATGACAGGAAGCCTGCAATTTCAAGGTCTGAATCAGAGGAGTGACCTTTTCTCCGCAGATTATGATTGGCAAGTTGTCTCCGGATACTGATCTCAGAGTTTCCCCACTGGACACCCATTTCTCGCAGCCTTTCAGACATCTCTCGATATGTCACTCCATTCATAAACATATCAGAAATTGCTGGCATGTATGACTCGAGTGAGGCCATTGTGGGTCTTTCGGTAGTGTACCAGCGATGATGACAGGCTTATTGCGTGGCTATTCATTGCGCATGCGTAAAAGACATTGCAAAAAAACTGGAAAAATAAATAAAAAGTAAAATAGCCGTATTATTTCGTTTAGGTTTTCCTGTTTATTGGATTTTTGGTTTCGAGCTGAAAAACGGAAAAAAGACATCAGCTGACATTTTTTGGTTCATACAGAAAAATCAAAAAATTGACCTGTTTTGCCCATTTTTCGTATTCCAGAGTATGTGGAATAATTGACTGATCAGATGATACACGGACCCAGCTTCATATGCTCAGGCATTTGCAGCTTTTATAGCCTGTCTATAGCTGGATATACTGTTTTTCCATGCAATTCAAAAAAATTCCAAGTTAGTTTTACTCCATTTGCACTCAAGATCAAGAGTTTCTTTCTTGAGAGAATGGGTATTACTGTTGTACCATAGCGCAGTATGTTTTTCTCTAACTTTTTTTCAATTTGATGGGGGCAACAGCTTCTAATGTATTACAGAAGATGGTGCCCATGTTGCTAGTCATTTCAGTTATGCCGTGTCCAGGCAACCCGTAACCCGTGTTTTTCCAATCTTCTACCCGTGAAAGTGCACCGGAATGGCAGTCAAACCCGTGACTTCCCACCTGTGAACTTGTACTAGATCGATGTACTCCCAGTTCCGAGCTGACATCACATAGCCCACGAAACAACGATGTCAGCCTCTACGGATAATATTGCCCATGGATACGGTGTTTATGCAAGTGGTACACTGTGAGAAATAGACTTTAGGACAATATAATTTTGCAATAAATTTAATAATCTAGCTAAAATTCCTTGCGCTTAGGCAGTTTGGAATAACTTGTCTGGAATGCTACAAAGTCGTGAGTCGTGGTTTGAAGTCATTAAATTAAAGGCTCAAAAACCTGCCTGGAACGCAGCATTAGTTCATGAGCAGTTGAGACAAATCAAGCAGGTTATTTGTGAATCTATCTTTAGTGGTTGGAAAAATAGTTCTACCCGGACGTTAACTCAAAGTTATGTAGTTAATATCAGTAATACGCAGCATACACGATACAAGGTAGTGGTCAGTAACATCATCACTTTGAGGTACAATATTTACGTCAGTATCAGGATTAGTTTGTTTCATAAAGGTGATGGAGCATGGCATGCCCTTTTGAAGATGATCCAGTGGACTTGGAAGCACAGATAATACGAAATCTTTTCCGGCGTGAGAGGGTGATAAGACCACGTATAGATGTGTTTTTATATCCACATGAATATTTGCAGGAGCTTTACCATTTTTCAAAAGAATTGTTAATTTATTTAACAAACTTTCAATTCAATTCAAGTTTGTTTGTATATCGCTGTTTACAATACAAAACACACCAAACAAACTTTAAAAAAAATCACATATCTATAAAAAAAAATAGCATCTTATCAGTGATGACTGTCAGTTTATGTGCATATGACAGGAATTTTCAGAAAAATTAATACAAGACGTAGTCAACCAGACGATGAACACTATTAATAGCAATTATTATATGATGCAATCACACTTGTAGCAATATTTGTTAGTTCTGTATGTTGTTTCAGGGTTAGCATCATCTGAGGTCCTCTGAGGGGTTGGCATCATCTCTTCTCAGGTGTTCTGGCGTATTGCGTATTGGAGTGACATACTTTATCCATCTTTCCCATCTTTTCAAAAAAGTTCCCTGTATCAATCTCAAAGCAAAAGTAATCCTTTCCATCTTGAAAATATCGTAGATAATGTCAATCCATTCCTCCATGGTGGGTTTACCTGGTTTTAACCACCTTCTAGTAATAGCTTTACTACTAGCAGCACTTAGGATCCGAAAAAAGTATTTGAAACTTTTTCTGATGTTAAGGTGCCTAAATATAAAGACTCTAATTTAAATTGATTGTCCATCTGAAAAATGCTTTGCAAAACTTTAAAAACCTCCCGCCAAAATGGAATCAATAATGAACAGGACCAGAATATGTGAAAATGTTTTGCTTCTAGGCATCCACAATGTCACCAGCATGCCGAAGAGTTGGTGTAGTGCTTCTTTTGAGCTGGAGTAATGAAAAACCTTATAAGGCTTTTCCAGCAAAACTCCCGCCATAGAGATGAACTGGAAGTTTTCCACTGTATCTCACATAAGTTCCCCCAATCTTCTTCCTTTAGAACCAAGTTTCCTTCCTGTTCCCATTTTTGCTTTACATACAGTGAATTGCCTTTTGTTCATTGTAACCCCTTGTAGATTCTTGAGATGAGCCTCTGGTTAGAGCCAGCAAGATAAGCCTCTATAAATACTTTTAACAGAATGTTATCCCAGCCTTCTAGTGCACACCTCTTCTGCATTTGGTCAATATAATGCCGGACCTGAAGGAATCTGTAAAAATCGTCCTTATCCAAGCCAAACTGCCTCTTCAGATTTTGAAAGCTATTTATAGTCCCCTTATGCAAAAATGTACAGTATGCCGTTAAACCGTGCGAAGTCCATCTCTTAAATATCGCATCCCATCTATTAGGCAAAAAATCTGTATCGAATGCACACCATATCAGGACCTTTACCGCCTCCTTCAGGTTATTTTGAGCTATTACCTTGCTCCATATCTTAAGTGACAAACATATCCATGGAATTCCCAATTCCCTTAAATTATTCAACAATTCCTTATCTCCAATTGCAGCCTGAATTGGAAATTCATCTGACATAGCACTTTAAATCTCCCTCCATCTAGCACAATAATCTGGCTTGCACCAGCATATTAATGGCCTCAATTGAGCGGCAGTATAGTAGTCTTTTAAGCATGGGAGAGTGACCCCGCCCTTGATTTTTATCAATTGTAAACTCTGGTATCTAATTCTTGTCCTTCGTCCCTGCCAAATGAACCTGGAAATATGCTTGTCCCACTCCTGAAATTGTTGGTCAGGTATATCTAGTGAAAGGGACTGAAAGAGATACAGCAATTTCGGCAAAATAACCATTTTGACAGAATCCACGCCTGATCCGAAATTAAGAAAATGTATAAGATCCCATCTCCTTATGTCATCCCTAATCTTTTTGTTCAGGGGGAGATAGTTAAGTGAGAACAATTTTGTCAAGTCTATTGGAATGTTTACCCCCAAATATCTAATTGAAACCAAGTCCCATTTCAAATTATACTTATTTTTCATATTTACAGAAGGGCTGTAATTAAAACAGAGAATTTGTGTTTTTGAAACATTCAGCCTATACCCAGAGAAAGATCCATATTGCTCCAGTAATTCCAGTAGCCGTGTCAAAGATTGCTCAGGGTCGGTTAAATACACCAATACATCACCAGCGAATAACGAAATAATTTGTTCTCCCCCATACATAGCGATTCCTTTAGTATTGTTGTCATGAATGTTCCATTGGCTCAGGGGCTCAATAAAGATTGCAAATAATAGGGGGGTAATTGGGCAGCCCTGTCTTGTTCCTCTTTCTAATGAAAAGGGGCTAGAGACAGGCCCATTTATTTTAATTCTTGCCCTTGGGCTATCGTAGAGTGTTTGTAATGTTTTAATAAAGGTACTATGAAATCCAAATTTGTCCAAGACTTTATACATAAAAAACCAATTTACACAGTCAAAAGCTTTTTCTGCGTCCAGCCCCACTAGTACTTCATCTATATTATATTCTGTTATATGGTTAATTACGTGTAAGGTCCTTCTGATACTATCTTGAGTTTGCCTTTCGCGAATAAAACCCGTCTGATCAAGGCTAATAATTAATGGTAGCAAACCCTCTATTCATTTGGTTAGTATATGGGTAAATATTTTATAATCCTGGTTCAACACGCTTACTGGTCTAAAAGTACTGCATTCAGACTTATCCTTCCCCTCCTTCGGTACTAAAGATATTACCGCCTCCCTCCAAGAGGGAGGTATACTGTTTTCTTTCAGAACCCAGTTAAAGGTAGACTGCAGCACAGGGGTCAAAGAATCCTCCATGACTCTGTACCATTCAGAAGGGAACCCGTCCGGACCTGGAGCCTTATTTGGTTTAAGATGCGATATGGCTGAGCGAATTTCTTTCACTGTTATTTGTTACAAGATTCCTACTTTGTTCACTATTCAATTTAGGCAGATGAATTTTCTGGAAGAAATCTTCCATTTTCTCTCCATCTATTTGAGGTTGGGAGTATCATTTTTTAATATTATTTTTTAAAACAATCTTGTATTTCGTTTAACTTGTAATGCATAGAATTAGTAATAGGATTTTTTATTTTATGAATTGAATTCTCTGTTTGTTGTTTTTTCAGCCTGTAAGCTAATAATTTGCTGGCTTTTCCACCCCCTTCATAATATTTCTGTTGTCTTTTGTATAAATCTCATTTATTTCGTTCTTTTTCTTCTTAAGAAGCTCTCTATTTTTTTATCGTTTGTGTCTTTGTGATGTTGTTCCAATTGCTTTAATTCTGCTTCCAGCTGAATTAGCTCTTTTTGCCTTACTCTCTTTAGGTGAGGACTGTATCCAATTATCTTGCCTCAAAGCACTGCTTTACATGCATCCCATAATACTGGAGGGGGAACTTCCCCATTGTCATTCTGTTCTAAGTATTCAGCAATATCCTGTTTAATTTGTTCTTTCATCTGAATCAGTACCAATGTGTTTAACCTCCATAAGGTGTCTCTACGGTACTGATTAAGATTTGATTTTAAATAAATGGGGCTATCGTCTGAAAGGTCCATGCTCCCCACATCTACCATAGCCAACTACCCTATTTAGATCTTGAGCAAAAGTAAGAAAATAGTCAATCCTCGAATACGCCAAGTGTTGATTTGAAAAGAAAGTGTAGTCTCTCTTTGAAGAATTTTATTCTCTCCAAATATCAATTAACCCGATTTCTTTCATAGCCAGATTGATCTTTTTGCTTAACAACTTGGACTGGGCTGTGTGTGTATTTGAGGAGTCCAGTTTGGGATTTAGTCTTATGTTAAGATCTCCCCCGCAGATTAGGACCCCATGGGTCTCTGCTGTTATCAAATCAAATATCTGTTTGAAAAACTTCCAGTCAGAGTTAGGAGGAGCGTAGATGTTAAATAAAGGAACCAATGAGCCCCTTAAGTTTCCCCTCACAAGAATAAATCTTCCCTCCGTGTCCTTTTTCTCAAAAGTGGGTTCGAAGCTAGTCTTGTTGGATATAAGTATTGCAACCCCCCTCCTGTGTCCCGCCTTATACGATGATGATTACTGGTGTCTAAAGCCCAAACATTTTAATTTAGCATGTTCTGTATCCGAAAGATGTTTCCTGTAAAAACACCACCTCAACTCTCTCTCTTTTTAGTTGTTAATATCTAACTTCTCTTGATGGGATTGACAAGAACATTCACATTGTAAGTTGCTATTTTAACTGAATGCATTCAGCATATAATAAGGGAAAAAATGAGAAATCAGATAAAAAAAAAAAAATAAATCTCACCACCATAAGTGACCATGAGTAAGTAATAATAGTTTTGTAACTGATACGGAACTTAAAAGGTAGACATTTCAGAGACTGTAAAATTGGGGTAATATGATCATATTTTCTTGACCTGGTAAGGACTCTAGCCGCTGCATTTTGGACTACCTGTAGCTTGTTTATTTGAGGATGCAGGACAACCACCTAGCAGTGCATTACAATAGTCCAGTCTAGAGGTCATGAACGCATGAACTAGCTTTTCTGTATCAGAAACATGTTTCATAGCTTGGCAATGTTTCTAAGATGGAAGAATGCTGTTTTTGTAACATGGGAAATATGATTTTCAAAAGACAAGTAGCTGTCTAATATAACAACCAGATTTTTGACAGTAGAGGAAGTAACAGTACATCCGTCTAGTTGCAAACTGTAGTCTACTAGATTCTGTGTACTTTTTTTTTGTTCCAATAAGTAATATCTCTGTCTTATCTGAATTTAATAGGAGAAAATCTTTTAAATTTTTAACACACTCTATTAGCTTAGATAATTTATAAGTTTCAAACATTTTGAAACCTTACATATCATACATGACACATTGCAGATTAGCACTTAACACAGAGCACATTTTTTGCACTGCCCTTAATTTTTTTTTTTTTTTTGCAACAGGACATTTCTTTGTATAATGTAGGTGATATAGAGATGTGGGAAAGGGAACTGTGTGTAGAGCCGTTCGTACAGTATGCCTTGCTCTCAAACACACTTTTGTGCCGTTCCCTGGCCATAAAAACCCTGAGAGTCATTAAAGAGGAATTCCACGGAGTGGTATGTTCGTCCTTTCTGTGAGACATTCACTACTTAATCTGTCCATATATACAGTACATACTGTATACAAAGCCACAAATATTTTGACATTTTTCTAATTATTTCAGGGTTCCCAAATGTGATTTGGGGTATTGATGGAACCCACATTCTTATTAAAGCTCCTTCAGTCAATGATTCAGCCAATAAACTAATAGGCAGTCAATCGATAGTGTTGGGAACTCAGAAGCGAAGACCAGGAGACGTTGGGATATCTTTCATACAGAAGTTCCTCTTTATTGAGGACTCGATGTGCGTCGCTGCAGTCATTCAAGTCTCACCAAAGCACTGATACTTTGGAGTTTATATACATTTCAAGGGGGAGGGATACATAGAGGAGGAGACAATTTAAACAAAGCATGCAAATGGAATCAGGAAAATGTCAGACACTGACATTTTCCCAGCCTTGATCTCATCAGCATAACAGTGTCATTCAAATGCATAGGTGCTAATCCAATCAGTCTTAAAAAAACAAATGGCAAGAAAGAGCACAAAGACAAAAGGTCATTATAGATGCTAATTCAATCAGTAAACCTGGGTTGCTTGAGTTGATCATCTCAGAATGTCATCATCTTAACCTCAAAATGTAAAAACACAATGTACATACTATTACATTGGAACCTAGATTTAACATTTTATAAATTTGTAATACCACAATAGCATAAACGTGCAGATAACAATGTAAATGTAATAGCAATAAAAATAGCTAAATCTTTGGGTGTGTAACCATTAAATCACACTCATCACCTGTCCCCAATAACTAGGTAATATGTGATGCAACCCACCTCATAATGTTGAAGCCAAATGGCCACAGTCTTTACATGATGCCAGAATTTTTATGAAGTCAACATTGTGCCACAAGTTTTAACAGGGAATGTTTTGCCTTACACAGTTTTTGTATATTTTTATTCATTGAATAGTATAGGACACTTCAGTGGTCACTTGCTGGGTGACAGAGGATACCCTTGTCTGTCCCATGACACCCTACCTTAAATCTGAACCTGGACCACAGACATAATTCAACCTGGCTCAAAGCAGAACTTGTGCCAAGGTGGAAATGACCATAGGCCTCCTGAAGGCAAGGTTTCAGTGTCTGTGCAGGCTCAGGGTCAGTCCAGAGAAGGCATGTGTCATTATAGTGGCTTGTGTTGTTCTTCACAACATCACCAAAATATTTACCATATTTACCATATTTACCATAATTACTTTAATTAAAAAAAACAAATTCAGCAAACAGTCAAGTGTTATTCATTGTTTCTTTATTTCCTGTAATACAAAGACAGTTGTATTTATTGTTTTATATTCAACAACAAATGACAAGTGAGCAATGTTCACATACTGTATATTATATATATATATTGCTATATATATATATATATATATATATATATATACAAAGCTTGCGTGAACCACAAGTTTCCTTTTCTCTGGAATCATGAAGGATCCTGGACTTTCTAACTGAAAGACCTCAGTCAGTCCGTGTCGGCCACAACACCTCAAGCACTACCACACTGAGCACAGGTGCTCCACAAAGCTGTGTGCTCAGCTTGCTGCTCTTCACGCTGCTGACCCCTGACTGCACTGCCAAGTTCAGCTCCAACCACATCATCAAGTTTGCGGATGACACAATGGTGGTTGGTCTCATCAGAAACAGTGATGAAACGCACTACAGAGAGGAAGTGGCACAAGTGGCTGAATGGTGTGCCACTAACAACCTGTTCCTCAATATGGAGAAAACAAAGGAAGGTGTGATGGATTTCAGGAGAAACAACTGGACCACCCCCCCCCCCCCCCCCCCCCCCCCCCCCCCCCCACTGACCATCGACAGCTCGACTGTGGAGAGAGTCAGCAGCACTAAATTCCTGGGGATGTACATCACAGAGGATCTCACCTGGACCACTAACACCATGTCACTCTCCAAGAAAGCACAACAGTGGCTACATTTTCTCCGCCGGCTGAAAAGAGCAAGTCTCCCTTCACCCATCCTCACCACATTCTACAGGGGAACAACTGAGACCCTACAGCGGACAGCGAACACAGCTGAAAAGATCATCGGTGCCCCTCTCCCCTCCATCCTGGACATATTCCTCACACAATGCTCCAGCAAAGCCAACAGTATCGTGAAGGATCCCACCCATCCCTCCCACAGTCTCTTCAAGCTCCTACCATCAGGAAGACGGTACCGGAGCATCAGAACCTGCTCAACAGCTTTTTCCCCAGGCTGTGAGAGCCCTGAATTCAAATCACCCGCCCTCCTCTGAAACCCCACACAAACACCCTACCTCCTGAAACATGAACACCCCCCAACCTTACCACATCTGTCTGAAACTTTTTTTTTTTTTTTTTTTGCAATTCGAAGTGTGCTACACACAGGTGTGTGGGTCTGTACAAACCACCTGTAGTAACACACTCTCCTCTAGACACATTTCACACACAATATTGTGTGTAGATAATACCATAAAAGACTCAGTAAGATGTGTGTTTACATGCTCATGCACTACAAATCATCTTGCATTGTTCCCCAGCCGGCTGCTTGACTTACGATGTTTCTCTTTGCACATGTACAGTATTATGTGAAGCATTCGTATAGTCTGTTTTTTTAGTTTATTTATAGGTAAACATTTATATATACTATATTTATAATCAAAATCTGTCAGAAGGTTATTTGATTATAGGTTTATACTGCTTTACTTCATTGTTGTATGTCTATATTTATGTAGCACTGTGGTCCTTTGAGGCACGGCATTTCATTTCATTGTATGTCCAACCATGTAGTGGAATGACAATAAAGCTCAACTTGACTTGACTTGGATCAGACTTGAGATGTTAGAAAGCTAAAAACTGAGGCTTTAATGACCCAGAACACATCAGATCGAGTTACTATCATTTTGATCACATTCACAGGCACATGACTAAAATTAGTGAGAAAATAAATTTTCTCTTGAGGAAACTGTGTGTGTGTGTGTGTGTGTCGGTTTTTATGAGATCTAGAATAAACCTGAAGGCAAACTTTTGTACTCTATTGGACTCTCTCTCTCTTTATTATTATTGTTAACTCCACTAAATTTGTACTATCTTAACTCGTAATCACCCAACAAAGAACCTTGTGCATTTTTCTGGGGAAGGAGCTTTTTTCTTTGGCAAAATAGTTAGACTCGTCACAACATGCCCCACATCATGAGTCATTTCAGTGATTACTTGCAGAACACACTTTGGTCTACATTTCACTCTCATAGTGCTCAAGTCTCTCATCACATTACTCAGTTAATGTATTTTAAAATGTTTTAATACACAAACAACTCTTTAATATTTTTATAGTCATTTTGCAGTTACATCACTTGTACATCACCTGCATTCTCTGCAAGTCTCTGCTTTTAAATGTCTGTTTGTCAGTTTTTTTTTTTTTTAAATGAGAATTTTTATTGTCATATCTTTAACCCCTTAACTGTCACCCCACATTTTTGAACATAGATATGAAAGTGCACTATCCAAACTTAAATTGTTCTAATTCATGAACACTTTAAAAATAGACCAACCTTAGGTCTGTATTCCAAATACGACAACCAGCAGATTATTGCAGAAGTGGAAACATTAAAAAATATGTAAGTATAAAAAAAGTTTTATTTTACTGTAAAGAAAATGTACTGTTATATTTTTATATATATTCAGTAAATATTTAAACATATTTTTATCTAAAATTGCTATGAAATCAAAGTCATATGTCTAAATAAGTTATGTTCCCAATTTGATATAAAATGTGATATATACAGGTCCTTCTCAAAAAATTAGCATATTGTGATAAAAGTTCATTATTTTCCATAATGTAATGATAAAATTAAACTTTCATATATTTTAGATTCATTGCACACCAACTGAAATATTTCAGGTCTTTTATTGTTTTAATACTGATGATTTTGGCATACAGCTCACGAAACCCCAAAATTCCTATCTCAAAAAATTAGCATATCATGAAAAGGTTCTCTAAACGAGCTATTAACCTAATCATCTGAATCAACTAATTAACTCTAAACACCTGCAAAAGATTCCTGAGGCTTTTAAAAACTCCCAGCCTGGTTCATTACTCAAAACCGCAATCATGGGTAAGACTGCCGACCTGACTGCTGTCCAGAAGGCCATCATTGACACCCTCAAGCGAGAGGGTAAGACACAGAAAGAAATTTCTGAATGAATAGGCTGTTCCCAGAGTGCTGTATCAAGGCACCTCAGTGGGAAGTCTGTGGGAAGGAAAAAGTGTGGCAAAAAAAACGCTGCACAACGAGAAGAGGTGACCGGACCCTGAGGAAGATTGTGGAGAAGGACCGATTCCAGACCTTGGGGGACCTGCGGAAGCAGTGGACTGAGTCTGGAGTAGAAACATCCAGAGCCACCGTGCACAGGCGTGTGCTTTTGAACCAGAAACAGCGGCAGAATTGCCTGACCTGGGCTACAGAGAAGCAGCACTGGACTGTTGCTCAGTGGTCCAAAGTGCTTTTTTCGGATGAAAGCAAATTTTGCATGTCATTCGGAAATCAAGGTGCCAGAGTCTGGAGGAAGACTGGGGAGAAGGAAATGCCAAAATGCCTGAAGTCCAGTGTCAAGTACCCACAGTCAGTGATGGTCTGGGGTCCCATGTCAGCTGCTGGTGTTGGTCCACTGTGTTTTATCAAGGGCAGGGTCAATGCAGCTAGCTATCAGGAGATTTTGGAGCACTTCATGCTTCCATCTGCTGAAAAGCTTTATGGAGATGAAGATTTCGTTTTTCAGCACGACCTGGCACCTGCTCACAGTACCAAAACCACTGGTAAATGGTTTACTGACCATGGTATTACTGTGCTCAATTGGCCTGCCAACTCTCCTGACCTGAACCCCATAGAGAATCTGTGGGATATTGTGAAGAGAAAGTTGAGAGACGCAAGACCCAACACTCTGGATGAGCTTAAGGCCGCTATCGAAGCATCCTGGGCCTCCATAACACCTCAGCAGTGCCACAGGCTGATTGCCTCCATGCCACGCCGCATTGAAGCAGTCATTTCTGCAAAAAGGATTCCCGACCAAGTATTGAGTGCATAACTGAACATAATTATTTGAAGGTTGACTTTTTTGTATATTAAAAACACTTTTTTTTTATTGGTAGGATGAAATATGCTAATTTTTTGAGATAGGAATTTTGGGTTTTCATGAGCTGTATGCCAAAATCATCAGTATTAAAACAATAAAAGACCTGAAATATTTCAGTTGGTGTACAATGAATCTAAAAATATATGAAAGTTTAATTTTATCATTACATTATGGAAAATAATGAACTTTTATCACAATATGCTAATTTTTTGAGAAGGACCTGTACAATATCTCTCAGATGTTCCTTCTTTTCCTCCTCTTTTCTTGTGTCAGCAGGAGCCAACTACACCCTAAAGACTAATTTAAGGGCCACCTAAAATCACAGCACCTATATATATATAAATATAAAAAACATGTAATAAATAAAAATATCACAAGAGCTGGGTAGATTACTTATGAATTGTAATCAGTTACTGATTACAGATTACATGACAAAATTTGTAGTCAGTAATATAATCTCTTAGATTACACAATTTTGGTAACGTAATCTGATTACTTTTGGATTACATTTAGATTACATTTTTCAAGTGCAATGTATGGACAGTTAATACTTACAAAATACAAACACTAATATACCTTGCTGTTAGTGTTTGCTAGTAACACTGAATAAAACAAAATCACATCTTATGATTTTAAAGCATATTTACATATAATTAAGTCAATTTAGAAAACACCTACATTACAAAAAACAATATTAAAAAAACATGAAATTCACAGCAATGTAATTGCTAGGTCAAATATTTAATCTAAAAAAACTCTAGAAGTGTATATATGACTGTATCAATGAAAAACATCATATATATCATATTAATATATATATAATAAAATATATATATATATATATATATAAATAAAAGACCATTTCTAAGTAAAATATTTCATCTCAAAACACCTGAAGTGCATAAGGTAGTAACAATAAAGAAAAATCAACATTACAAAAAATATATTAAAGAACATGAAATTCCCAGCAATAACTTTGCTAGGTCAAAGATTTCAGTGGACAGCAAATTAAACCTTGGTAGGCAGATTTTACACTGAAAAGTGACATTTTTTTTTTTTAATGAAATGATGTCAGTACATCCAGTATATCTGTATATATCAGTACATCGGTATATCTATATCCATATATCTATATATCTAAAGGCTGCGTTCCCCTATATTTGCCATTATCTTGTTGCTGATTTCTTCTGAGCGTGATTCTGACACCCCTCCCCCTCTCCGCCGGAAAAACTCGAAGAATCATGAATGTATTTTAGCGGCAGGTTTATTATGAAAAAATATAAACGTTAAAAATAAGGAAATTTAGGAGAATCAATGATTTGTAAACAACTTATTACCATAGTGTAAATAATGTGCTATCATGTAATCCCTAAGAAAGTAACTGTAGTCTGATTACGACTATTTAAAAATGTAGTTTACTCTAATAACAAGTACTTGAGTTTTGGAATCTGATTACGTAATCCAAATTACATGTAATCCGTTACTAGCCAGCTCTGTATATTACATGATAATTCAGTTCTGATCATGATTCAATTCAGTTTAATTCACAATTATTCTTATTCTCTTATTCTGATTCCATATAATCCCAGTTTCCATACGATTTGATTGGATTAAAATATTTTTGAGAATTTGATGACAGCAATTTATGTACCTTGATTTAGTATTCATTTTGGTTTTAATCCTGTATTCTTCAAGAGTACCTCTAGATTGACTCTAATATTTACAAACAATACAAATGTTACAGTAGCTGATACACACACAAAAAATTTACTCAGTGTACCTCTTTAACTCCTGAGACCCGAGAGTTTGCCTGGTGTGCATTTTATAATTGTTCTTGCTATTTGGGATTTTATGTGATCGTACATTCAGTCAATTAATAGAGTTCCCTGACAAGGATGTACAAAAAAGCAATACTGTTTAAACAGTACTATACAGGGAATAACTGCTCTTGCACAAGTTGTAACCTTGTCTGTCCATGAACAAATTTAGATGAGCTAAACTCATGACCATTTCTCACACATTTCCCCACTCTTTTGTTTCAGATCATCTGTCAGTGGCTATGGAGGCCATGCAGCCAAGACCAACTAGGATGCTTGTTGCTTGATGCTTGCAATATTGTCATGATCTCTGCTTTGATTTGTTATGAATTCAGTTCTCTATTATTATTATTATTATTATTATTATTATTATTATTTTGTAATGTTCCAGAATAAAGCACAATAAGCAAGTAAGTAATAGATGTATTTAATAGTGACTGAATAAAAAAGCTACTGTTGTACATTGACTTATTTGGAATTTATTTAATTTAATGGCATTCATGTAAAATATTCAAAGGTTTTATAAAATAAATAGTATAAAATAAATTACAGTAAAATCACTGTAATATTATACTGTAAAACTAAGTTGCGGTAAAGGCATTATACTGTAAAATGAACTTGCGATAGACTACTGTAAAGGGGTAGTTACAGTAACTTACTGGCAATAGTGCTGCCAGTAAAAGTTACAGCAAAAATACAATAAAAAGTCTAACAGTGCAGGTATACAAAACAGGTATATCAACCCTGTCAATCTTGTTATTTTTGGAAATAATTTTCCATTCTCCAGCTTTCGGGAGAAGTGAGAACATTCAAACATGAAAGCATCGTGGCATTTCCCCTGCCAGCAAACACTGAAGTCAAGGAACTTATAATTACAGTCTACAAGGCCTTGAAGCAGCACACCGTATAAATCTTTACAGATGTGGCGGTCAGGGTGCTGTGCTGAAGCTGCAATAATGGGGATATGTGTGCCGTCTATGGCACCCCCACACATCTGGAGAATGTCTTTGGTCAAGCAGGGCATAAAGCATCTGCTGAAGGGTAATTCTAAAAGCATAAAATATTAGAATATGAAGCCCCTATCCCATTTGTACCCCTTACCCCTACCCCTGTGTTTCGCACAGTCACTTGAAGGGGTAGGGGTGTCTAGATTCCCTTTTTTGGTTGGAGGAATAGGGGTACTCAAGTGATTTTGAACATCCGACTCAAATGCAGAGGATTTGTTATATAGAAAATGCAGCTTGATTTATGAATCTTTTGATATTTTGACTGGAAAAATAGTCCATATACTTTTTTCTTTTTTTTTGCATTCATTCATTTCACATATTTTCATTAAACTCAGAGTAAACCTACTCAGAGTCGATTGAACTCAGCTGTTCTGAACCTGAAAACTCAGAGTTTCCCAATTCAGAGTAAGTCAACACAGATTTCAAGTTTTAACTCTGAGTTGGTCGAACTTCCTTTTTGAAATGGGTCCCAGGTCATGAGCTGCAGAAAATAATAAGACAAACAGACTGCAGGAGGAAGCCAATGATGCACCCTGAACAGTGACTTGTAGGGGAAGAGCCAGATAGCCCTTCAAACGAAGATTTTTCAGGACCCCACTTCAAATGTAGGGGTATGAGAAATTTCCCAGTATACACCAGTTACAGCAGCAACATATAATATCGCTGCCCAAGTGGCATAAATGTTTTGCCATTAATAAGGGTTTTAACGACAAATATTCATTTGTTTTATGTTACATTTAATCTTGTAATCATATTTACGGGGTGATGTTCTCCAGCCTAAAACTCACAGTATTACTGGGTTAGTGCTATAAAACATCATATAAATGTTATATTCATTGCATTATAAATACAATACATATGCAACAGTTACACATACATTTCCAAGAAATAAACAAAATAATAAACCATTAGTATGTTATTATTATTATTATTACATTTACTATTCAATTTGTATTATTTATATACTAATTATTACTCTAGCTTTTACTATGGTAAATATAATTACAGTCAGGTGTGACTGAAGTATACAGACAGGCAGGGCAAAACCTTATCAGAATATTCATCAGCTTGAAAACATAGATTCATACAATAAACTGACAGTAAACAAAAATAATGACTTTATTCAACAATTCCTCTCCTCTGTGTCTCTCCACATCAGCGTAGCGCCATTTTGGCAATTCTGAGCAGCACGCAGATGGTGTACACTCTTCTGTGTCATCCATGCCACAAGGATACGTTTTTTTATGTGTGTTTACGCTTTGGTTTGAAAACAAACAGTGCATCGGCACAGCGCGGCTGACACAGAAGAGCGTACGCTGCCTGCGTACTACTCAGATTTGCCAAAATGGTGCTACACTGATTTGGAGACACACAGAGGAGAGGAATTGTTGAATAAAGTCATTATTTTTGTTTTCTTGATGTACAAAAAATGTTCTCGTCGCTTCATAATGTTACGGTTCACTGATGGCAGATGGAGTATTCTTGATGATGCTTTTCATACTTTTCTGGACCTTGACACTGTTAATTACCTGGCAGTCTATGGGACAGTCTCAAGCCTCCCGGTTTTCATCCAAAATATCTTAAATTGTGTTCTGAAGACGAAAGAAGCTTTTACGGGTTTGGAACAACATGGGGGTAAGTGATTAATGAGAACATTTTCATTTTGGGTTGGAGTAACTTTTTCATGTTGTAAATTTAGTCTTGAATCGATATTTAAATGTGCCAGATTTAAACATTATATTATGAATAAGAAATGATTGACACTAATAATTCCGTAATAATAGTAATAAATAAATAAACATTAAAGTAAATAAATGTGGAAATAAATAAATATTGACAAAAATACATGAATAAATAAATATGAAATTAAATAAGTTTAGAAATAAATACAAGTGGAAATAAATAATTGTGTAAATAAATGCAGACAGAAATATTTGAGTAAATAAATAAACGTGGAAATGAATGTATAAATTAATTCAGGTGGAAAAAATATATATGACATAAAAAAGGAAATAAAAGTATGAAAACTTATTTATTTTTTGTTTAGTCAGCTTCCATATCAAAGATGCCTGTCTTTCCTTTTAGACAGAATCTCTCATATTAAATGCACTACACATTTGTGATTGTAGACGCAGCAGCGCGTGAACAGGACTTTTATTTTGATCTGGTGGTGTGACGTCATAAGGCTGCGCCGCGCTCCTGCGTCTGAGTTTCAGCTCAAGAAAGGTTTGTTTTTAATCATCTAAAGCGTTTAAATCGGTACAACGCATTCAGGATACTTTATAGTTTTTACAAGCGATGTAAAGTAAATCACCTTCTAATGAATGTTACGGTGTAATTCCTTTTCTAACATTGATGAATGTTATTTTGTGCAAAAAACCCGCATTTACACATTAGTAACAGAAACGGTGCGTCTCATTTCGCTCCCTATGTGGTGAATCAGTTCATCGTAAACACGAATTCAGTCACTGGTAAGTAGTGATGGAGAAACGGAGCTTTTCGAAACTTCGAGTCAATTGAATCAAATGCTTCACAAAAAGATTCACTGAATCTCTGACCGAGACCTGCTGCTCAAAACAACAAACACACGAGTAATGACCACTTTTACAGACTATATCATTGAAAATGTGTAATATACTAATCATTAAATACATAATGTTAATCAAAACTAAATAATAAATGCTAATTTGCTGTTTTATTCATGTTTATTATCATAATGTATTGTTAAAGTTTTGAGTGTTTTTAGCCAAGTTTCAAAAAGGAGGTTCAACCAACTCTGAGTTACAACTTGAACTCTTGAGTTGACTTACCCTGAGATGGGAAACGCTTGAGTTTTCGGGTTCAGAACAGCTGAATTGTGTAAGTTCAGTCAACTTTGAGTAGGTCGACTCTGAGTTTAGTGCAATAATCAATGGAGCTATTATGATTATGAAATTATGATTCACCATGCCAACAGCACCAACAAAAAGATGTCTGCATACTTTGAGTCAACACATAAGTTTAATTCTAGATCTCTGTTATAATAGCAGAAGTGAAAACTGGCAGAATGCTAGGTTATTGAACTAATATTAATTTTCATGGTATCCCATGGGCAAAAAAGGATAAAAGAAGAACGTGACAGCAGCTAGAAATGAAGTATAAAAACAATTCAATCAGGTAATGCTTAAAGCATAAAATATTCATAGGTGTAGGCTACATGACTTTACAAACACTTGCTTAAATACATTTAATTCAGTGTCTATTTCAGTGTGCAGCAGCTTTTCACATAGTCTAATCTTTTCACATAATTAAAGATTCTCTAGTCCAATCTGTTACGTTTCTTAATTAGAGTAATGAAATTTACATTTGACTTCTAAACAGCAAGAAGGCTCGCAAAATAATAAAGAATGGATGAAGAGGAGATGGCCACACTTGTTTTTGCTTTTTTTACTAGTTTTAAGTATAATTTACTTAAATGCACTTGTTTCCCCCAGGACACAAGAATAAACATCTTAGGCTATATCATTTTCTTATATAGAAATGGATTGTGATTTAAGGATTTTTATATTTGTACTTGAAATAAGACCAAAATAATCAGTAAGAAAAGCATTTTTTTTGCAGCATGAATGAATGAATAAGGTATATAAACATCGCTTACACTTTAAAAAGGGGGAGGAGACCGAAAGAAACTGGGTTTACCACAGAAAACCTGCTCCTGACCAGGTTAGGTTCACCATGGTAAATTACCATGGTATAAGTTACCGCTCTTTCAGAAACGGTCTTGACTAACCCTGCTTTCTCGGGTTTGACAAACCTCCCATTCTGATACAGAAACCCCAGAGTTTCCCTTATTTCAGGGTCAACACGAGTTTTGACTTAACCACCTTTCTGAAACGGGCCCCAGGTCATTTAAGGCCATTAACTCTCACTCTGACTGACTCCCTTACTAGTGTGCTGACTACTGAACTAGGAGCTGATTGAGACACACCCAGAGATTAAGTTTGTATTTATCTTTCTTTCTGTTAATTATTCTGATCTTAAACAGGACAAAGTGTCCAAACACACAGAAAAACTCCTGCTGAAGCAACTGAGATCCACGTGACACATTATAAAGATGGCATTTATTAAAGAGGAGAGAGAAGACATAATGATTGAAGAAACATTCAGAGTCAAACATGAAGATACTGAAACACAAACAGGTTGGTTTTCATTCTCAGAGCTGAACTATTTTGTCCTTTACATATGCTTTACATATTTATTTGCCATTGCCATATGTTTTTGTACACTTGTCTGTGCATCCAGTGTTGCCAACTTCTTTCAATGGAAAGTAGCTAAAGCCAGTTTGAAAAGTCAGTACAAAAATCCGGATTTATAATCGAGCCATTATCTGATGAAATCAAATACACATGACATAAGCAAAGACAATTCCTGTGCTGTGTTTTCAGCTATATTTGCTCATTTAATTCTTCAATGTAAATGCCCACTGCTAGGACTGAGTAACATGTTATTGTAAAATGTTATTAATCGGTTAGTTGCAAAAATAAAAGGTCAGTGTCCATGATGGACAGATTGCTAAGGACAGATTGGATCGGTCTGACAGCTAGTTTGAGTAGTTGCAGAGTTGCTGGGGACTATTTTCAGGCACTGTGTAATATCATTGCGCCTGCTGCACCCATGGTACGGCAGCAAAGTTCCTTGATTATTACGCTGGAATGAGAGTATAGTTCTCAGTCATATTGGCCTAGAAAATCGCATATTTTCATTTTCCATCGGTCTTAGTACACAATGTAACTACAGAACAGTCAAGTTTTAAATAGGAAAAATATCAAAACTCTTTGGTCATTTTTGAGCGAGATGCTAATGGTCTAATCAGATTCAATGATCAATGTTAAGTTAAGCTAAAAGTGGTACCTCCAGACCGGGAGATCGTCTGAATGGATTTGAAAACGGTAAAACTTTAGCATGATAGCACTGAAAGCGAATGTCCCACCTTCCCTGCAATTGCCCAAAGCCACGCCCCCTGAACATATTTATGCTCACAGACCAGAATACTAGACAACATTACTACAATAGGCTACATCAGCAGTTCTCAATTCCAGCCCATGTTCTGAAGTGAAGTAAACCCCTGCTCGGGGAGTAGGGAGCAATGAACACGGAGTAGGGATCATATCGATCGGAACACATTTCTTTCACGTAACGTTAGCTCACTTCTAACGAGTTGGTCATCTGAATCGGGTGTGTTAACTAATATGTGTGCGAGGACTGGAATTGGGAAACGCTGGGCTACATCATGTGTCATACACGAGCGAGAAAACTTTAAAAGTACTACAAAACCAGGAAGGAAGACCAGGTTGTTGATGTTTGTCTGCCATTCTCGCTCTGTCTGCACAGTGTGCGTGAATGATCTGATGACGCATTCTGTCTGCATGAACGGTGCACAGAGGTATACAGATACTTATGTTGACAGGCAGGTAGGAAAGCTATTTAAAACGCTCGGACTGACATTGGACATACATTTCTTGGTCCTACGCCTATCACAGAATTTATAAATACAGATAAATACATTTAGAGCACTTAATTTAATGATTGCTATCGGGATGTGAAGAGACTTTCAACCAGTATAACAAAAAATATTGCCACTGATGATTCAAACGCGTGTTTTGAGCAGTGTAGAGTAGTGCTTGTTGTTTGTCATTTCTCCGATCACAAATGCAGACATGGATTTATGTTTACACGGCGTGATACGCAACGTGTAGAAAGACCATATAAGTCATTATAATCTGTAATCATGTCCCCACTGGATGCAACAAATGGCTTGTTTGTAATGGGTTTTATTGTTTTTGTCTTATTGTGCCGGTGTTCTGACCGGGACACGCCATCACAGTATATCAAGGGGCGTCACAAGCTTGAGGCATTTGGACAATCACAACACACTGGATAGCTGGCCAATCAGAGCACACATCGCTTTTCAGACCGATGAGCTTTGTAAAAAAAACGATGCGTTTCAGAAAGACGGGGCATAGAGGAGAAACAATATTGTACAGTATGTGTCTTTACAACAACAAACAAAATATCTGCTTGGGTTTTTAAAGCCTTGTTAGTTTAAACTCCTGATACATGGTTTTCTAACTGCACACACATGAAGTGGAAGTACAGAAAGCCTTCTGTCAAACGGTGCAACACTTAAACCAAGTTCCCTTACACGTCAAATGTCAGATACACAAAGGGTTATGTTAAAAGCTTAGAAAAAACAGAAGTTCACGTAATGTTGGTTATGTCTGAATGTGAAGAAGTCTCTTGGTCATGCTGGCAACACACAACTAACACAAATTCAGCCAGGCCTTAGATGGCAATTGTTTAAATTTGGGATATTGTGAGGCGCATGTTCCAGAAGAAAATTCAGGACTACCACTGAGGCATATGAGGGAGTTCGGAAACCGTGCTTACTGAAATAAAGAATAACTTCTCTTTGAGTGACTGTCTGCTTTGTAACAAACAGCAACATTACACATTAAAGAAAGTTGAAAGTGCAAAAAGAATAAAAGGACCTCTTTAAACCTAAATGGTGTTACATATGTTGGCTATTTGTATCATTGCTGTTCTCTATTTGTCTTTTCTTGCCTTAGACCTGATGGTGGTGAGAGAGGACAGTCAAGACCTGAATGAAATGGAAGGGAAAGATCATTATTTCATAACTGGAGAAAAATCTTTTAGTTGCTCACAGACTGAAAAGACTTCCTCAAGAAAAAAGGCTCAAAATACAGGAAGTAGTTAATTTCTCCTGCCAACAGTGTGGAAAGTGTTTCAGTGAAAAAGCAAGTATTAAAAGACACATGAGAGTTCACACAGGTGAGAAGCCTTATGCCTGCCAACAGTGTGGAAAGCAGTTCAGTCATAAAGAAACTCTTAAAGCACATGTTAGAATTCACAATGGAGAGAAGCCTTACACATGTCCTCAGTGTGGAAAGAGTTTCACTCAACTTGGAAACCTTGGAGTCCACATGAGTCTTCACACCGGAGAGAAGCCTTACAAATGCCAACAGTGTGGAAGAAGTTTCAATCAGAAAAGAAACCTTAATTGCCACATGACAATTCACACTGGAGAGAGTCTTTTCACCTGCCAACAGTGTGGAACAAGTTTCACTCACAAAGGAAGCTTTAATAGACACATGAGAATTCACAATGTAGTGCAGCCTTACACATGCTCTCAGTGTGGAAAGAGTTTTGATCAACATGAAAACCTTAAAGTCCATATGAGAACTCATAGAGAAAAACCCTACACATGTTCTGAGTGTGGAAAGAGTTTCCGTCAAAAACGGCACTTTGAAGACCACATGAGAATTCACTCTGGAGAGCAACCCTACACGTGTCCTCATTGCAGAAAGAGTTTCAATTACAAACAACACATTGAAGAGCACATAAGAATTCACACTGGAGAGAAGCCTTTCACCTGCCAACAATGTGGAAGAAATTTTAACCGAAAAGGAACCCTTAACAGGCACATGAGAACTCACACAGAAGAGAAGCCGTTTACATGTGGTCACTGTGGAAAGAGTTTCAGATATAAAGCAGCCCTTAAATACCACATGAGTTTTCACATATGAAAGAACTGTATTTTATGTCATCAGTGTGGAATTGTGGAAAGGTTCACAGACAGGAAACATCTTGGGAATCATTGCAGAAACGAGGCAATCTTGTTCAAAATACCTGATTGGTGGATTTAGGCCTTGTTTGCACCTGGGTTTAAAATGTGTTTTGGTTGATCAGATCACAAATACTCTGTATCACCATCTCTTGTCCACTTTCAACTGCTTCTTTCCCCATTTTTTCAAGGGGAGGGCCAGTGGGTGGGTAAATAATATTTGTTTTCTTTCTCAGATCTTTTGATCAAATGCTATAAAATACGTTCTCACAATATACATATAAATGCAAAATGAGACCGTGGAAAAAGATAACGAGAACAGCAGCTTTCGTTTCTACTGCAAAACCACACCAAATGCAGTGGTTGAATGTTATAATTGAGGATTGGTGGAGAACATTTTGCTTGATAGGTTTGATTAATATGTAAATATGTGCTGCATGTTTTCCTTTTATTAACTTAATAAATGTGATAAAACGTACTCTGGTACTAACTTAAGCTCGGTTCCCTGAGATACAGGAACGAGTACTGCGTCGCTAGACGCTTATGGAGGAAAACTCCTTTTTCACCAATAACTGAAGCCTTTTTCAATAACGCAGAGTAACTGCACAGCCATTGGTGCATGCAGTAAAAAAAAAAAAAAACAATGGCGAGATTACCTGAGCTGTACGAGCCTATGGCCATGAAGCCCGCCAGAGCCCTACAGAATGGGCGGGGCCATCTGCCTATATTAGCCCAGCTGGCCGCTGCACAGGTGTCTGCTATGGACACACCGCTAACTCTCGGGGAGGTTTGTAGGTTCCCATTGAGAGCCCATAGGTGCAGAGCCCACAGCTCGGGCTGGGGGTGCCAAATCGTCCTGTTTGCCTGGGGGTCATTGGCGACTGGAAGCAGTTGCATCGCCTGGGGTGACTTCTGCACGTCGGTGAAGCGCTCTGCAAAGCCTTCAACAACAGGTCCGAAAAGCCCCGTGGGGGAGACTGGACAGTCGAGGATGGGAACCTTGTCTGCCTCCTTGATCTTGAGTCCGGTTTAGCCATTAGTGGTGCTCCAGCATTGACCTGTCAATGGCCTGTACTGTTGTCTTTGTGGCTCGTAGGGCCAAGTCTGTCACGCTGTGCAGTTCTTTGAAAGCCGTGGGGTTGGGTATGGACTCATCCATGCAGCGGAGGTGTTAAGCCTGAACGATCTGGAGTACGGTCATAGAGTGAAGTCCATAGGCTGCTTGGCCAGACGAGGAGTAGACACGTCCAGCGAGGGCCAAAGTAGTCTAACACGGCTTGGACAGGTGGGAGAGCTTAGCCTTCCATCCCATGACAGTGGGCGGGCAGAGGTGCGTGGCCACTGACTCATCCAGCAGAGGCAGCTTCTTGTAGCCCTTCTCTTCAGCGTCATCGGCGAAGGGGAGGGCAGATGAAGTAAACGTACGGAGACAAGCTGAGTAGGGAGCATTCCACAATCTTGTGAGTTCGTCATGGACTTCCAGGAAGAATGGAGAGGCTTTCTGACGAGGTGCCTAGCAGCGCCCCAGGCAGGAACCATTTGTCCAGATGACTGTGAGTGGGGTCCTTCAGTGTAGACCACTCCCAACCCAGCTCCTCAACCGATTAAGAGAAGACACGGAAAAGCTCGGCATCCATCCCTGTTTCGGCGTTGCTGGGATCCATAGAGGGCAAGGGGGAGGTGTCGATCGTCAAGCCCAACAACTCCTCCACGTCTGAGGCTGCTAGAGACATGCTGTCATCACTCATGCTAGCAGAGGGACACTGGTCTGGGTGAGAAAAGAAGATGGGAGAGTAATTTCTGTTTGGCGAGAGTGAGGCACGCGGGGGCTTGAGCCGGCATGAGCTCACTCGCAGCCAGGCGCTGAGTCCCTCTGCACCACAGTTTTCTTCCTCACAGGTTCCTGGGTGGAATAAAATAGGACAGAGTCGCTCTCTGAAAAGAAAGTGATCCGAGCGCGCAGAGAGGTGAGACTCATTTTCTCACAATGAAAACACTTCATCTCTCTGAGAGCGGCTTCGGTGTGGGACTTAGCCAGACAGGAAACGCACTCTGAGTGGCCGTCATTAGCGTGCAGGGAATTCCTGTACGAGGCGCAATGGTGGCACAGCATTTGCAACAATGCCGTAAAAACCAATGGCTGTGCAGTTACACTGGTTTACTGAAAAAGTTTCAGTTTTTGGAGAAAAAGGAGTTTTCCCCCATAAGCCTCCAGCGACGCAGTACGAGTGAAGTATCGATAGGGGACAGGATTTCAGACCATGTATCAGGATTTGACTTAGGGTTCAATAAGTCTTGTCACTTAATTTCAGTAAGTACACACTTAACGAGTGCTAAAAGATTATGTACTATATATGTGAATAATATATACCTGAATGTGTCAAGTATGAATGCTTTCCGAACATCATCTGCTATGTTGACATTATCATGTCACTCACAACACATTATAACAAGCGCAACAATTTAAAAGATATGAGCGTCCGGTTCAATTCATCTATCTGTAAATATCTTGAAATTGATTAAACTTGCTTGTGGTCTTGTTGAAGAAACAGCTGCTCATTTATTTTGTGATTTTAGGCTAAATTTTAAATGTGATTATTCTTATATTTTGAACCCAATTAATGTGTCCCACAGTTTAATCCTTTAGGTGGAAAACCAGAATGGGTAATACCACCGCCGCAGGGCCGCGGCGTTAACTGCAAGTCAGTTGCGTGCTAAAATCATTTGCGTAACTGCCGCCAGGTGGTGCAAAGTGACGGATTGCAAACTTGTTTGTAAACAGAGACGAAAGGATGAAGTAAAACAACAATAACATTATATTGTAACATCCTTAAAAATCATTAGAAAATTTACAGTGAGTTAATTTCAAGATGTGGGATAGTCTTAGGCTACAGTCTACACATCAAAAATTAAAAGAAAGACCTTTACACAAAGGCTCTTATGCATGCTATTGTTATTTAACAGTCATTACGTATATAGGCCTATATATGTATATGTACAGTCGTGGCCAAAAGTTTTGAGAATTACATAAATATTGGAAATTGGAAAAGTTGCTGCTTAAGTTTTTATAATAGCAATTTGCATATACTCCAGAATGTTATGAAGAGTGATCAGATGAATTGCATAGTCCCTTCTTTGCCATGAAAATTAAATTTATCCCAAAAAAACCTTTCCACTGCATTTCATTGCTGTCATTAAAGGACCTGCTGAGATCATTTCAGTAATCATCTTGTTAACTCAGGTGAGAATGTTGACGAGCACAAGGCTGGAGATCATTATGTCAGGCTGATTGGGTTAGAATGGCAGAGTTGACATGTTAAAAGGAGGGTGATGCTTGAAATCATTGTTCTTCCATTGTTAACCATGGTGACCTGCAAAGAAACGCGTGCAGCCATCATTGCGTTGCATAAAAATGGCTTCACAGGCAAGGATATTGTGGCTACTAAGATTGCACCTAAATCAACAATTTATAGGTTCATCAAGAACTTCAAGGAAAGAGGTTCAATTCTTGTAAAGAAGGCTTCAGGGCGTCCAAGAAAGTCCAGCAAGCGCCAGGATCGTCTCCTAAAGAGGATTCAGCTGCGGGATCGGAGTGCCACCAGTGCAGAGCTTGCTCAGGAATGGCAGCAGGCAGGTGTGAGCGCATCTGCACGCACAGTGAGGCGAAGACTTTTGGAAGATGGCCTGGTGTCAAGAAGGGCAGCAAAGAAGCCACTTATCTCCAAAAAAAACATCAGGGACAGCTTGATCTTCTGCAGAAAGTATAGTGAATGGACTGCTGAGGACTGGGGCAAAGTCATATTCTCCGATGAAGCCCCTTTCCGATTGTTTGGGGCATCTGGAAAAAGGCTTGTCCGGAGAAGAAAAGGTGAGCGCTACCATCAGTCCTGTGTCATGCCAACAGTAAAGCATCCTGACACCATTCATGTGTGGGGTTGCTTCTCATCCAAGGGAGTGGGCTCACTCACAATTCTGCCCAAAAAACACAGCCATGAATAAAGAATGGTATCAAAACACCCTCCAACAGCAACTTCTTCCAACAACCCAACAACAGTTTGGTGAACAACAATTCATTTTCCAGCACGATGGAGTACCGTGCCATAAGGCAAAAGTGATAACTAAGTGGCTCGGGGACCAGAATGTTGAAATTTTGGGTCCATGGCCTGGAAACTCCCCAGATCTTAATCCCATCGAGAACTTGTGGTCAATCCTCAAGAGGCGGGGGGACAAAACAAAAACCCACTAATTCTGACAAACTCCAAGAAGTTATTATGAAAGAATGGGTTGCTATCAGTCAGGATTTGGCCCAGAAGTTGATTGAGAGCATGCCCAGTCAAATTGCAGAGGTCCTGAAAAAGAAGGGCCAACACTGCAAATACTGACTCTTTGCATAAATGTCATGTAATTGTCGATAAAAGCCTTTGAAACGTATGAAGGGCTTGTAATTATATTTCAGTACATCACAGAAACAACTGAAACAAAGATCTAAAAGCAGTTTAGCAGCAAACTTTTTGAAAACTAATATTTATGTAATTCTCAAAACTTTTGGCCATGACTGTATATACAGTACAGACCAAAAGTTTGGAAACATTACTATTTTTTATGTTTTTGAAAGAAGTTTCTTCTGCTCATCAAGCCTGCATTTATTTGATCAAAAATAAAAAATAAAAACAATATAAAAGAATTGTTTTTAAATTTATTATACTTTTAATTATCATTTATTTCTGTGATGCAAAGCTGAATTTTTAGGATCATTATCACATGATCCTTTAGAAATCATTCTAAAATGATTCATTATCAAAGTTGGAAACAGTTCTGCTGCTTAATATTTTTTCAGAACATGTGATACTTTTTAAGGATACTTTGATGAATAAAAAGCACTACTGGTCAGTAATTTGGGGTCAGTAATTTTTTTCTTTCTTTTTTTTAAAGAAAACCAATACTTTTATTCAGCAAGGATGTGTTAAATTGATAAAAAATGATAGTAAAGAAAATATATTATTAGAATATATATTATTAGAATTTTTTTTTTTATTTTGAATAAATGCAGTTAGTTTTAACCTTTTATTCATCAAATATATTAGACAGCAGAACTGTTTCCAACACTCATAATAAATCAGAATATTAGAATGATTTCTAAATGATCATGTGATAGACTGGATGTTACATGTGACACTGAAGGCTGGAGTAATGATGCTGAAAATTCAGCTTTGCATCACAGGAATAAATTATTTTTTTTAAATATATTCAAATAGAAAACTATTATTTTAAGTTGTAATAATATTTCACAATATCCTATTTTTTCTGTATTTTTGATCAAATAAATGCAGGCTTGATGAGCAGAAGAAACTTCTTTCAAAAACATTAAAAATAGTAATGTTTCCAAACTTTTGGTCTGTACTGTATATATAAACAGGGTGCTATATATATATATATATATATATATATATATATATATATATATATATATATATATACACACACACACACACTCACACGGATTGAAATCTAAATGTTTTCATTCCGTTTCATTCTTGGTAAAAAAAAAAAAAAACATTCTTCAGGTTCCATATGCAGAACGAAATGAGAACGGTCCAGCATTTAGAAATAAATTATGCCGTTATTATTTCTGAATGTAATAAAATGTGACTTACACATGACTTATATATTTTTTCCTCTCAAAAACGTAATTTATTTTTACTGTGTTTTTAAAAAACATGCATGACAAAGTTGTGGTTGTGACAAATACATATTTGTGAATGTGTTTTTTATTTGCAAATCTCATTTTAATTATTTGTGAATTTAATTCTTATTTGTGGATCTCATTATATTTATTTGTCAATATGTTTAATGTTTTTAAATCTCTTTACATTTAATTGTGGATCATAATCTATTTATTTGGAATTACGCAACAATTCTATCTCCATACCCAAAGACCTTGATTGCGTGTTACCATGAACGTAACCATATAATTTGATTGTTTTTAAAATGAACAATTCCTGTATAAAATGGGAAAACACGCTAAAAATAAATTAAGTTTTTGAGAGGAAAAAAATATATAAGTCATGTATAAGTTGCATTTTTATAACATTCAGAAATAATAACGGCTGGCCTAATAATGTTATAATGTGCCAACAGGATATATTTAGTTCCCCTCACTTTACAACAAATCCTTTAAATTTAACTATCAGAACAGAACAAGAAATAAAAACATATAATTCTAATGGATAAATATAATTGCAGTATATAATAATAATATAGGCTTAGTTATAAAAATAAAATAAAAATATATAATAATTTAAAGCAAAACATGACAAATCCAAATGTTTTCATATTCCTGATGTTGCCCATTTGAAGCTTAACTATTATTCATGAGGGAAAATAGGCTTTGTAGTTCACGCGTGTTTCAGTATCGACGGAAAAAAAATCATAATTAGCGAAAATATGGCAAGGTGGACCGCTGCTCACGCTGAATGGCACGGTGAATGGCTGCCTGTTTCCAATCAATATGTGCACGTGAGGCACCAGCCCGATCAAACAGCTGAAACAGAAAATACTCCATTTTTGGTCACACAGTAAAGGCATAATTTTTTGGTCACACAGTAAAGGCATAATTCAAAACTGCAAAGTGTTCAGAAAAAAAAAACAAAAATAATAGCAGAGTTAATAAGAATTATTTCTAAATCCAGGACCATTCTCATTTCATTTGGCATATGGAACCTGAAGGATTTTTTTTTTTTTTAACTAAGAACAAACAGAAATGAAAACATTCAGCTTTTAATCCGTGTATATATATATATATATATATATATATATATATATATATATATAGGCAGGCCTATATATGTAATGATTGTTTAATAAAAATAGCATGCATAAGAGCCTTTGTGTAAAGGTCTCTTTTAATTTGATATTTGATGCGTAGACTGTTGCCTAAGACTATCCCACGTCTTGAAATTAACTCACTGAACAAGACTCCAGTGTTTCAGCGATTACTCATCTAAAAGCCTCTGATTGGCCGCTGCGTTCATAAACTCAATAGACTTGTGTGTGATTGGTTAAAACGCGCAACACTGTAAAAACAAGGAAAAAGATTCATGGTGCAACATGGAACAGATCTAAATTTAAGTCAATACTTTTCATTTTAATTTTTTTGCAACTGTCGTAATGTATTAAGTTTAACTGTACAGCAGCATTTTTGTCCACATGTGTTTCCATAGTTTCGAGATGGTTCTCACTGCAGAACACAAGATCCAGGGGCGTTGTTGGATCCAGATCCAACTCCTCCCACCATACATACACCTAAACCCACCCGTCTCCACCCCCTGATCCCTAAACCCACCCATCTCCACCCCTAAACCTACCCATCTCCACCCCCTGGATCTTGTGTTCCGCAGTGAGGGGCTACTGCGGATTTTATGTGACGAGAGAAGAAAAACAAATAGAGGACAATCGACGTCAGCTGGCTCTCCTGGCATGCGTTCTTCATAATAAAAAAAAAATCAAAAACAAAAGAATATGGGTGATGTTCTCTGCTTTCATGGCATGTTTGCCAAGTTTCAGCTATAGAATCATGCAACATCATGGTAGGTGATGCTTGCTCGCTCTTATTGGCTATCGTGGGTATCACGGCAGAGGCAGCCAGATCAAGAGTCCTAAATATCAAACATGTTTGATATTTACAATTTGAGTTCAAGGACACTCCGTTTTAATTGAGAGCAGTTAATTAATCTTATACTACGGGGGCGATTGAATGCTTGAATCTGATTGGCTGATGAACGTTCTGAGGTGTGCAATTTTTTAGGGGGAAACCCCTCATCCCCTCATCAATTATTCCTTAATTAATGACACCACACAATAGTGGATTTTTTGGACATAAAATCACTTGCGACAAGCCACGAATCGGGCCACACACCCCGATCATTTGGGGATGCAAATCGGGCTTAAAATCTGTCTTAAAATTCTTTAGTGTGTGGCCAGCCTAAGGCTCTTGGAGTACAATGCGGGGCAACAGATATCAATCAGCCAACTGTAACATCTAAAGCAATGGCCATCCGGTGTTTGGCACATAGACTCCGGAGCTCGGCATTAACGGCAGACAAATAAGCCCGCTGAGGTAAAAAATCGAAATACAAAGTTTTTATATTGAAAATAGTTAGTTAGGTAACATCACACGATGTTTTCACCATTACGACTGTTTAATAGTTCTGCAGGATTTTTAAGCTCCAATTTAAGACCTTTTTAAGACCTGCACAAATAAAATGAACACCATATGAGCTGGGTAGGACAATGTCTATAGTACCATATTAAAATGTAAAATTACTGTAAAAAGCATAATTTACAGTTCAGATACAAGTTTTCACAAAAACAAAATGTTTTATAAAATGCTAAACTTTATATTTCAGCCTTTAAACCATTTTTAAGAAAATGGATGAGTCAAAAGTATTAATTATTGTATTAATTTAATCAATTATTATCAATTAAATAACATAAATTAGGGGTGTGTGATATGGACAAAAAATGATATCTCAAAAATTTTCTGGGATTTTATCAATAACAAAATTTAGACAATATTTTGCAATAGAGTGTGTTACTGTGCTGATATCTCATCTCTAATTGTGCTGACAGCTGTCTCCTGATTTTTTTTATTTATATTTTTTATATTCTGTGTGGTCAGTTCACAGCAGTGATAGAAATTAATAATTTCCAACAAGTTTTATGGGCATTTTTACCTTTAAGATTTTTTTTTTTTTAAGTGTGCACCATCTTTTGAGTCAAATTTTTGCTTTTGGGCTTTTACCAAGCAAATCAGTATCAACAAAATGTATCTTTGCAATGCAGAGGAAACACAGAAGCTGCGTAAGTGGCATGTAGATGGATTTACACACTGTTTAATGCAGCTCTGAGGGACATGGAATACTTTAACTTTTAATGCATAAATAATGTTTTGATATTTTAAACATAAAACATTGAAAACTAATGTTTGAAATTATTTAAAAATGAAAAGGTACCTTAAATGTGAAATTAAAACTGCCAGTAGGTGGCAGGAAGCCACTGTTAAGTGAGTCATTGTGATTGAACCGAATCATTTAAACAGTTGATTCATTCAGTAACGAAACAACATCATGTTGCTCAGAGATGCAAAACTGCGCTGTGGCTGTGTTTGGAATGATTTTTGTTGAAGAAATAGAGCAAAAACAGTTAATATTGTGTCTAAAACATGTCTAAATATTAACTTCTTGTTTATTGAGCTGTTGTATAAAATCAATATCACATTTGTAATCATGCTTACTTTTGGAGAAAAAATGTCACTCTTCATTTGTGTGATATTAACTCTATGAAAAGATATAAATATATACATTTTCTGCCCTATATCTTGAATTATGTGATACTTCTAAATGCATTTTAATAGACTGCTTCATGCAGTGAAAGAACGCACTATAAATGCGCACGCGCACTAGTCTAACCTGCTAGACTTCATCACGTCATGTATGCGCGCACTCTGTAGGTGTTTTGTTTGCTTTCCGCGATATACTGGATAATTTCAAATAGCACATCGTTAAAACAACAATTACACTATTATCGCAGGATTCACAGACCATACATATTGCACACCCCTATTTTTATAATGCATTGTCTTCTTATCAATGCACCAGTTCACATTTAAAGCTCTGCGTGTTTGCAGGGTAAAAACATGGGTCGATTTCTGCATTTGTCTGAACTCTGAACAAAACAACAGTTTTATTGAAAATGCTCATTCATTCTCTTACAGCAGGTGGAGCGTTTGGTAGAAATATAAGTTTCCCGGGTAAAGGCAGAACAATTCAATTCAAGTTTATTTGTATAGCACTTTTTACGATACAAATCAATGCAAAGCAACTTTAGAGAAAATTAAGTTTCTACAATATTTAGTAGTAGCTTATTGTGTATACGGCAGAAATGTTCGGAAAAATCAATAAAAGACATAAACAGACGATCAACACTATTAACAGCAATTATGCAATCAAACTTAATAGCAAAATGTGGTTAGTTCTGTATGTTGTCTCTGGGTTAGCATCATCTGAGGTCCTCTTAGGGGGCTGGCATCATCTCTTCTCAGGTGTTTACTGGATCCAGACTGGAGCTTTCTGTATGTGTAAAATCCCGTGGCAAAACAGAGAAACAAATAGAGACATAATTAGCGTAGCTGCTGTTCCAGCCAAGTAAAATTAATTAGTTTAACCCAAGTTAAAGAATAATAATGAGCATTTGATCAGATATAACTGCAGTCCAAAATTATGAGGTGCATTATTTGAATGCTTGCCCAAGAAAATGTGTTTTTAATCTAGATTTAAACAGAAAGTGTGTCTGAACCCCGAACATTATCAGGAAGGCTATTCCAGAGTTTGGGAGCCAAATGCGAAAAAGCTCTATCCCCATTAGTAGACTTTGCTATCCTAGGAACTATCAAAAGTCCAGCGTTTTGTGACCTTAGGGAGTGTGATGGATTGTAGCATGAATACAAAGCAGCGCAGCACTGGACTTTGAATGTGCAGCGCTCATGTTTATTTAATGAAATCAAATAGCCTTTTGAAGTTTAATTGTCACATTCAGCCATATCGCAATTCCGGTCTTTCTGTCCCCAAATTTAAGACTTCTTGAAATCATAATTAAGACTTGTACAATTTAAGACTTTTTAAGGCCTTAAATTTAATACAACTAAATTTAAGACTTTTTTAAGACCCGCGGAAATCCTGCTTACATTTTAGGCGCAACCACAGCACATCTCACAGAAACCAGCCGATTCATTGCTTAATGATTCCGTGTTCTGAACGAATCGGTTGAGTCAAAGTTTCTTTAGCCCTTGCATAAATATCTGATGAATTAGCCATTTAAACAAATCGTTTGAATGAACAACTCAGTGACTCATTAAACGCTCACTACTGGCACCTACTGGTGCTTTAATTTAATTTAAAAGTATAATTTCCACCATAATTTCTTGTTTGTTTATTCCAAAAATATTTAAAACAATCTCAAAACATTATTCAATGCAATTGTATTTTTTTTTTCAGTATAAATGATTTAATATGATAATGTAGAGATGACAATAATCGCATTATTATAATTGAATTTATAGATTAAATGTAAGAATTTGAAATAAAAGATAAAGAAGTATTAATGAGGTTGGGGGAAAATATCCTCTATAAAGGTAAAAAATGCCAATGGATTCAATATAAAAAACAAGCAGATTTATATGTCACAGCTGATAGAAAACTGACAAGAATATTGCTTCAGAATAAATCATATTTTATGATTTTTATTATTATTATTATATAGATATATATTAGTGGTGTCAAACGATTAATCGCATCCAAAATAAAAGTTTTTGTTTATGTAATATATGTTTGTGTACTGTGTATATTTATAATGTATACACACAAATGCATGTATATATTTAAGAAAAATGTTATATTTCTATATTAAATATATTTATATAGAATATAAATAATATAAATATATACAAGTAAATATTTCCAAATTATATACTGTTTATGTGTGAATTTATATGTACATAATAAATATACAGTCAAACACATTTATTACGTAAGCAAAAAACTTTTATTCTGAATGCGATTAATCGCAATTAATCATTTGACAACACTAATATATATATATTATATATATATATATATATATATATATATATATATATATAAGCCCCAAACCATAGAGCCCCCCCCCCCCCCCCCATATCAAATGCCAATTTAACCCGTCTACAGCCAACATTCAGCAAGACAACAAGCCATCAGTGCAGTTTTGGGCTACTATAACACTGTTAAAGTCGTGTGTTGAAAAAACTCCAATAGCATGATACTTTGCCCCGGAATGCATATTTTAGCAGGGGAACCCCACCAAAAAAAACCGTGTATTTTACCCCCCGGAACATGTTTTTTAAATACTTAACTCTACTTGTCCTTGTTCTTGTAAATATCCCTACAACATACAGTTACAGTACAGTATACAGTATAAACATCATTATACCCGTGGAAAGTCCCCATAAAACATTAAAACCCAGTATGTGAAAATCAGTATATGATCAGTAAAATTTTCTTAGAGATACAAATCTTATTTTTTTTTTATACCAGTGCTTATGGATACTGTATACAATTTATATGATGCTGACACAATAGAATATATTAATATGAATGTATATTCTACTTAACAGCAGTTCCTGCTCGTGTGATATCAATTAATATATTGGATGCCAATCATTGCATTTCACTAGCAGACTGTAATGCAAATACAGTTGAAGTGATATGTTGACACTAGCTGCTCTTCTGCTGCCCTCTGCAGGTCATTCACGATAGTTCAGAGTGACGTGAAAACAGTACAGGAAACAGAGGAAAATGTCTTATTTCATGTGTGATTATATGTAGAAACAGTTATTTAAACCTGATGTATACAAAATTACCGTAATAAAAAAAAATTAAAAAAAAAAAAAAAAAAAAAAATATATATATATATATATTATATATATTTACAAGTGCAATAAATAAATTAGGAAGGTTGTGGAAAAGTTCATTTATTTCAGTAATTCAACTCAAATTGTAAAACTTTGTGTATTAAATTAATTCAATGCACACAGACTGAAGTAGTTTAAGTCTTTGGTTCTTTTAATTGTGATGATTTTGGCTCACATTTAACAAAAACCCGCCAATTTCAACACATTAGAATATGGTGACATGCCAATCAGCTAATCAACTCACAACACCTGCAAAGGTTTCCTGAGCCTTCAAAATGAGGTGAAAACATTTTTAGTGAATTGTTGGCCTTCTGGAAAGTATGTTTATTTACTGTACATGTACTCAATACTTGGTAGGGGCTCCTTTTGCTTTAATTACTGCCTCAATTCGGCGTGGCATGGAGGTGATCCATTTGTGGCACTGCTGAGGTGGTATGGAAGCCCAGGTTTCTTTGACAGTAGCCTTCAACTCATCTGCATTGTTTGGTCTCTTGTTTCTCATTTTCCTCTTGACAATACCCTATAGATTCTCTCTGGGGTTCAGGTCTGGTGAGTTTGCACACCAAGCACACCAACACCATGGTCACTTAACCAACTTTTGGTGCTTTTGGCAGTGTGGGCAGGTGCCAAATCCTGCTGGAAAAAGAAATCAGCATCTTCAAAAAGCTGGTCAGCAGAAGGAACCCTGAAGTGCTCCAAAATCTCTTGGTAAACGGGTGCAGTGACTTTGGTTTTCAAAAAACACAATGGACCAATACCAGCAGATGACATTGAACCCCAAATCATCACAGACTGTGGAAACTTAACACTGAACTTCAAGCAACTTGGACTATGAGCTTATCCACCTTTTCCTCCAGACTCTAGGAACTTGGTTTCCAAATGAAATATAAAACTTGCTCTCATCTGAAAAGCGGACTTTGGACCACTGGGCAGCAGTCCAGTTCTTCTTCTCCTTAGCCCAGGTAAGACACCTCAGGAGTGGCTTTCCAAGAGGAATACGACAACTGTAGCCAAATTCCTTGACACGTCTGTTGTGTGGTGGCTCTTGATGCCTTGACCCCAGCCTCAGTCCATTCGTTGTGAAGTTCACTCAAATTCTTGAATCGATTTTGCTTGACAATCCTCATAAGGCTGCGGTTCTCTCGGTTGGTTGTGCATCTTTTTTTCCACACTTTTTCCTTCCACTCAAACTTTCTGTTAACATGCTTGGATACAGCACTCTGTGAACAGCCAGCTTCTTTGGCAATGAATGTTTGTGGCTTACCCTCCTTGTGAAGGGTGTCAATGATTCTCTTCTGGACAACTGTCAGATCAGCAGTCTTCCCCATGATTGTGTAGCCTAGTGAACCAAACTGAGAGACATTTTGAAGGCTCAGGAAACCTTTGCAGGTGTTTTGAGTGATTAGCTGATTTGGCATGTCACCATATTCTAATTTGTTGAGAATTGGTGGGTTTTTGTTAAATGTGAGCCAAAATCATCACAATTAAAAGAAACTACTTAAACTACTTCAGTCTGTGTGTGCACTGAATTTATTTAATACACAAGTTTCACAATTTAAGTTGAATTACTGAAATAAATTAACTTTTCCACGACATTCTAATCTATTGAGATGCACCTGTGTGTGTGTGTGTGTGTGTATATATATATATATATATATTACTTTTTTAAAGTAAAGATTTGTGGATGTTTTTATCCTGAAACACTTTTGATTTGTAATGGAAATCACCATAAACGTCCATATGAGGCGAGTTGGGAGTGAGAACTAACAGCCTCTTTAGGGCAGCAGAGGAAAACTGCTAAGTAAGGAACATGACGTTTTACTCAGGGTTTTTTCAGTAACTGCACTTTCAGTCTTTGTGCTTGACCACTTGTCTACTTACATTGTCTTATTTTGTAATTGAAGTTTCTATGTAACCACAGATTGAGTTCCTGTTCTTTTCATAATAGGAGGAAAGCTGTCAAAACATCTACAGATAAGTTGCATTAAAAAGTCCTCATAAGAATCAGATGTTTTATAAAAATCTAAAACCAGAATAAATCAGAGAACAGTATCTATCAGTATTAATATTAGAAATGTGCCTGGCAAAAAAAAAGAAAAAAATAGACAGGGATTTGTTAGAGCTTCCTGTATGTTATTAAGACACCAAAAACTTTAGTATAAATGTTGTAAGTATAAAGACATACTAGGTTTGGAAGTAACATAATAAGTGCAGGGTAGGACATGCTTTCATAAAACTTGCTATTAAAACTTGCAAAAAGAAAAAGTTTTCATTGTTCAGTAAACAATCTGTAGAATTCAGAAGAAAACTGTCCAATCCTGGAAATGTGTTGAGAAAAAGATTAATAGCTTTAGTGACCAAATATTGAAGCTTTAATTATTCTGACAAACTCAACATGAAGCAAGAACACTTATTTTTTATTTTATTTTTTTGCACCGAAAAGAGATTCAGAGATTCAGCTTAATGTAACATTTGACTTACAATATAGTCAGTATGAGAGAAAGTGAACCTTCATTTTGCCTTTGTTACTTCTATACGGCAGCCTGAAATCTTCTTCTCCTGTGAAACATGAAATAGGCCATTGCAAGTAATATTACTACAACACAGATTATTATGACAGTCGTCGTCTGGGCTGATCCTTGGTTTGCTTGTTCAATAGATTTGTTTCCTTTTCCTGCTGTTAATTCTGCAACAAAACAAGTTCAGAAAAAATCAACATTACTGCACTGTAATACAGATATACTCTATACTCATTTATACTCTATATAGCAGCAGCATCAGGTGCTTTTTTATTTTGAAAATTAAAAAATAAACTAATTTTCACAAACCCCTTGATGTTCAGTTGTATCGTTTCCTGTTCATTTGAGGGTGAAAAATGTTGATGAGGCAGCTGAACGTTCCTCCATCAGTGTGTTTGAAGATTGTTGAGTTTGATGGAGAAATTTCCCTCTCAGATACTCATCAGGGAAAGTTTCAGCTCTGTTCTTGTACCGTGGGTTTTGTACCGATACTACATCTCCACCCTTGATTATATCATTACACAATCTCACTGGTTATTGTGTCTCCAATGCACACTGATGTCTTGAAGTTTAAGATCATGTTGAGTTGAAGAACACGGCAGGACAACAGAACCGCCGATAACACCCTCTACTGTGACCTGCAGACACACTGAAATGACCCCGAAACTTTGATTGGAACAGTTGTTTGATGAATTTATCTTTTCATATGTGGTTTGTTCAGATGCTCACCTTTGTGAATCAGCAAGGCAAATAACACAGATAAAGCAGCCACTGGAGAAAGAACAGAAAAGAAAAAACACGTGTTCCCTTTAACTTCCTTAATATCAACCGATGATGCCATTTAGAAATGCTCTTCTGACTTGATGTAATGTCAGCACTCTTGCAAAATGCAAGTAAACACAGTTTTTAATGCACACTGACTCAGAAGCATATGGAGTTTGGGTTTTGTCAAACTTGTTAGTCTTTAAATAAAATATAAAAAAATGTATAATGATAATTAAGCTAAAACTTATTTTCCTGCTGGTCTAAAATCAAGGCAAAGGATTAAAAGAGCCGAATGCAAAAGCTTTTTTTAATACTTTCTATCTCTAAGATGAAACTGCGATTGAAATGTGAAAGGAGTGTCACACGACACAGAGCTTAAACTCCAAGAAACCATGCATAGACTCACATATTATATTCTCTAAATCTCCACACATTAATCAAATTAACCCCTTATTAATTTTGACGTTTTATATATATATATATATATATATATACAGCATGATGTTGCTGGGTGTTTTTTTATTGTTTACTTTAATAGTTCAATCTGAATGAATAGTTCATTGCCATTATCTTTCTTTCCAATTTGAAATAATTTTAAAAATAACTGGATTTTCATTTGCCGATTGTAAAATTGTCACTAAATTGTCAAAATGCATAAATTAAA